>NW_016918842.1:0-661 GCF_001483705.2 Eufriesea mexicana
CCAGGTCGTTCGCCCAGATCGGAGCCAGGACTCCCTTAACTTACCGGACCCAACCTGACCCAACCAAATGTAGACTAAATGAACCTAACGACCAGAGCCCAATATACTAGCCTCCCCAGCGCCAAGCAGGAAGTATTAAAGGACAGTGGAGCGTAGAAGTACAAAGAATGGCAATGTATAGCAGAAACGTCAAAGCTATCCTAACCCAACCCAGACAAGCCTAACCTATCCAAACGTAACCTAACTCAACCTAACTTGCCGATACCACTGTAGCAAGCATCCCTGAGCCAAGCAGATCATACTATATCACGGTAGAACGCAGAAATCCACCGAATAGCAGTGTATAGCATAAAAGTCGGTTCCATCCTATCCTAGTCTTACCAAACGAAACCTAACCCAACCTAACGTGCCGAGACCATTATTGCTGGCACCCGCAGAGCCGGGCAGAATATGCTAGAGCGCAGTAGAGCGTAGAAATCGACCGCATTGCTGAAAGCACAAAAGACGAAGGCAACCTGACCAAATATATTCTTACCTTCCTTAACGAAACGTAACTAGCCGCGATCACTATTATGTTACATTAGCGAGGTTGGGTTATGTATAGCTCGATTATGATACCCATGACCTTCGTCCATACACTGTGTTTCTATGGATTTCTGAA
>NW_016918843.1:0-562 GCF_001483705.2 Eufriesea mexicana
GCATGAAGACAACTGTAAATTTTCGAATATGATATCTATCTTGATCTTTTCATCTAATGACACGCTCAATTTCCTTCTCGAATATTGCTTTCCGTACTCAAATACGTGGCCTACATTCTGTTGGCAGTACATAACCTGTTTACTTTATTCTTTTGCTCAGAGATACACAACCCACATAGATTCCTTTTTACATTACTCACCCTAAGTATTCTTTGTTTCCATTACTCCCGCAATATTTCGTCATTTTCTCCAGGTACAGATTCATTCGCCATTTCCAGTAATTTCCAGTCGAAAATATCCATCATACAATTACCATTCAATAATAGGATGTGTCTGCAGTACATAACCAAAGCTTGTAACCGATTAAATTCAAGCGCCTTCGATCAACGCCATCTATGATTTGGGCTCAAAAATCACGAAAGTGATAGGAATATAGAATAGGCAAGGAGGTCGTCGTAGTGCTGGTCAAGTGGTATGCAAGGACGGAGAGGGGATAGAGAAGGATAGAATGGCTCCGGCAGTGAAGAATTATTAATTACTCATTTTCCGTAAACAATTTGTG
>NW_016918844.1:0-481 GCF_001483705.2 Eufriesea mexicana
GAATTTTGAATGGAAATATCGGGTACCGTGAGGAAAATTCTGTCAATATCAAGGTTCTGTCAAAGTCAAGGTATAGCGTGGGTTGAAATAGGGTGCGTAGAGTAGGGTAGTTCAACCGCAGGATCAAGAGAGGATCAGGGTTGAATGACGCGAGGTCATAAAAATTGAATTTTGAATAGAAATATCGGGTACCGTGAGGAAAATCCTGTCAATATCAAGGTTCTGTCAATGTCAAGGTATTGCGTGGGTTGAAATAAGGTGCGTAGAGTAGGATCAAGAGAGGATCAGGGCTGAGTGAAGCGAGGTTGAGAAAATTGAATTTTGAATGGAAATATTGAGTACCGTGAGGAAAATCCTGCCAATATCAAGATTCTGTCAATGTCAAGGTATTTCGTGAGTTGAAATAGGGTGCGTAGAGTAGGGTAGTTTAACCGCAGGATCAAGAGAGGATCAGGGTTGAGTGACGCGAGGTCAGGAAAAT
>NW_016918845.1:0-12273 GCF_001483705.2 Eufriesea mexicana
CACCAACTACCGGACTGGCAATTGCAAATATCTCCATCCATTTTCGATCTATACATTGGCTACAATAGACTTGCCTTGAAGTTTATGTCACGAGTGAACAAACTGGTTCCAATGGCAACATTACTGTGATGTTGACTGTACACCGGTATGTTTTGTCAATTGTTAATGCCTCGAGCGACAATGCGTCTGTCCGTTGGCATTCTAGAATTGCAATTGAATCTGTATCATTTTTGATCAAATCAAACAAGAGGCTAGAGTGCTCAACTGATGGATGCGTCAACTACGGTGCGTGAAGTTTTCAATATTTCTACACATAACTGATGTATACGTTGATAATTCTAGAAATACTGTGGTATTCAAGTCGTCAGTGTACAAGTTAATACAACGGCTACGGTAATGTGACGATGAATGTACAAAGTACTGCGTTGTCAGTTGTTAATGCCTCCAGCTATATCGCATCTGCCCATTATAATTCGAGAATTGGTATGGAAGCAGAGTCAGCATTGAGCAGGCTAATCCAAGGGCTACAGTGCATCTATGATGGATGAGATGGGTACCCTACTATCATTTCTAGATGTCTGTAACCATAACCGTGCTATACGTTGATCATTCTAGACTTGCTGTTACATTCAAGTTTTCAACAAAGCAATTGGTCCAACGGCTCATGTACTGTGGTGATGGCTTTACTCATTACTCTTTCGACAATTGTTATTGTCTCGAGCGATAGTGGGTCAGACCTTTGTCGTTCTAGAATTGCAATGGAATTTAAATCATCACTGAAGGGAATGATCCAATGGCTCCAATGCTCTCTTGGAAGATATACTAACTATCGTAGTGGGAATTGCAATTATATCTATTCGTAAGCGATGTACACGTGGATTATTCTAGAAATACCGTGGAATTTATATCGTCACTGAAAAGTATTTCACTGTGATGGTGGGTGCAGCCACTGACGTACGGGGAAATGTAAATGACATTATGTTTGACTGATGTAAGCAATGAATACCTTAATTCTACTTTGCAATATATATCGTCAGTGAACAAATCTGTCCAACGGCTAGGGCACGGTGATGACGGCTGCACTCAGTACTGTTATGCCAATTATTAATGCCTTGTGAGATGATGAACCTGCTTTTGTCATTCGTGGTTCGCTATAGAATGCAAGTTATTATTGAGTACACAAACGGCTACAGCGGTCTGTACAAGGTACAGTACTCCCAATTGTAAGCATTTATAGCCGCCGCGGTGTTATATATAGATTGTTCTAGAGTTGTTGTTAATCACAAATTAGCAATGTAGAAATTAGTCCATCGCCTGCAGTACTGTAATGATCATTGCACTCAGAACTGCTTCGTTAAATGTTAATATCTTGAGCATTAATGGGGCAGTACATTCTCATTCCAGAATTGCTCTAGAAGTTGCATCATCACTGAACAGATTAATCCAACGGATACAGTGCTCTATTAATGGACGCACCAACTACCGCACTAGAAACTGTATATGTCCCTAGCTAAAACTGAGGCATTCTTAGATTGTTCTATAACTACTGTGGAATTTACACCACCACTTAAGTGAACTGTCCAACGAATACAGTGCTCTCTAGTTGGATAAACGAACTACCGTACTGAGAGTTGTAAATACCTCTTCCCATAACCGATGTATGCATTTGTTGTTCTAGAACTCCCGCGGAATTCAAATCATTAGTGAAAAAATTTTCCCAACAGCTTTAATATTGTGATGTTGGCTGTGCTAAGTACTGTTATGCCAATTATTAATATCTCGAGCGATAATGGATCTGCCTCTTGTCATTCTAGAACTGCTATTGTATGTACATCATTAAAGGAGTTAATTCAAATTCTTCTGCTGTATGTGGATGGATGTGCTACGTACCATATTGTCAATTGTAAATGTTATTAGCCACGACCATAATATGCATTGGTTATTCTAGAATTCCTGTTAAACTAAAGATATCTGCTGAAGAAATTAGTCCAACGGCAAAAGTAGTCTGATAATGGCTGTACTCAGAATTGTTTCATCAATTGATAATGTTGGCGCGCTAGTGAGTCAGCACCGTGTCTTCCTAGATTTGCAATGGAATATAAATAATCACTGAGCAGATTAATTAAACAACTACAGTGCTCCATTAATGAATTCTCCAACTATCGGAATGTGAATTGTAAATAGGTCGAGGCATATGTGATGCATACATTGATTGTTCTATAGCTACTACTGTGTTTAAGTCATAAAATAATCGTTTTAGTTATCAGATAAATTGTTATTGTTCTATACATGCTTTGGAACTTACGTCATCAGTGAACAAATTATTTCAGCGGCTACAGTGCTCCAGTGGTGGATGTACAGGCAACCGTACTAGGAATTGTATGTATTTCCAGATGTAGCTGAAGTATGCGTTGAATATTCTATACCTAATGTAGAATTTACATCACCAGCGAGCAGATTAGTCCAACGGCTGCAATTGTGTGACGATATCTGTACTCAGCATCGTAATGACAATTGTTAGTATCTCGAGCTACAAAGGATCTCTCTTTTATCATTCTAGAGATGCTACAGAATATACATCATCATTGAATGAGATTACTCTACGGCTACATTGCTCCGCTGATGGTTGTAATAACAAGGATAGGGTCACTTGTAAATGCCTGAAGGCGTGACTGTACCATTCATTGACTATTCTATCCTTACCTTGGAATTTACATCATGAGAGTAAAAATAAATCGAACGGCTACAATGCTGTGACGATGGCTGTACTCAGCTCTGTGTTATAGGTTGTTAATACTCCGAGAGGCAATGGATACCTCTTTTGTCACTCTATAACTGCTATACGACCTACATTATCATTGAGCAGGTTATTCCAATGGCTACAGTGCTCTATTGAAGCATGTACAATGTGAAGTACCGTCAATTGTAAATATCTCTAGCCATAACGGCAATATGCTGTGATTATTCTTGAATTGGTGTTGAACATATGTTGTCAGTGAACAAATCAGCCCAAGGCACAAGGTACTGTGATGATTTCTGCATTCATTACTATATCCACATTTGTTAATGTCTCGAGCGATAATGGTTCAGTCTTTTGACATTCTTTAATTGTCATGAAATCTGATTCATAAGTGAACATTTTAATTTAACAGCTGCAGCTATCTGCTGATGGATGTGCCATGTACCGCACTGTCATTTGTAAATGCCTCTAAACGTAACAAACACTATACAATGATTACTCCTGTGTTGCTGTTGAATTTAATTTATCCGTGAGCACGTTAGTCCAATTGGTAATGCACAATTGCCGAGGCTGTACTCTGTACTCCCTCGTCAATTGCTAATGTCTCAAGCGATATTGCGTTAGTCCATTGTCGTTCTGGAATGGCAACGGAATTTTAATTATCACTGAACAACCTGGTCCAGCGGCTACAGCGCCATATTGGCGGATGTACAAAGAACCGTCCTGTGAATTGTAAATATCTCTAGGCATGACTGTTTCGTACATTGATTATTCTTGAACAGCCGTTTAATTTAAATCATCAGTGAATAAATTAATCCGACGTCTACTATACTGTGATGATGACAGTACTCTCTACTGTTTCGTCATGTGTCAATGTCTGCAGTGATATTGAGCTACTCCTTAGGCATTGCAGAGTTGCAGTAGAATATAAATCATCACTAAACAGATTAATACAACGGCTGCAGAGCTCTATTCGCGGATGTACCAGCTACTGTACTGGAAATCGCTAATATCTCTAGCCATAAGTAACGTGTACATCGACTATTCTAGAATTTGTGTGGAACTTAATCCATGAGCGATTTGACTATTATAGCGGCTGCAGTACCGTTTCGATGGCTGTACTCCGAACTCTTATGTCAGTTGCTAATATCGCGAGCCTTATCGAATCTCTCTTTTGTCATTCTAGAATTGCTAAGGGATCTATACCAGCATTGAATTGGCTATCCCAACGGCTACACTGCCATGGTGATGGAAGTACAAATAGCCGTACTGTCAACATCAAATGTATCCTGTAGCAACCGTACAATGCATTGATATGTATAGACCTGCTTTGCAATTTACATCATGAGTGAGCAACTTTATCCAACGACTACAGCGCCCAATTGGTGGATGCATCAACAACCGCACTGTGTACTTTAAGTGCAACAAGCTAAACCTGATGCATAGATTAAATGTTGTAGAACAACTGCGGAATGTAGATCGTCAATAAATTGTTTATCAAACCGGCTGCAGTACTGTGACGATGGCTGCGCTCGGTACACTTATGTCAATAGCTAATACTTGGAACTACAACGCGTCAGTCATTCGTCATTCTAGAATCGCTGTAGAATCTAATCCTCATAGAACTGGCTAATGCAGCGGATCCAGTGCTCCGTTTTTTATGTATCCTGTGTACCGCACTGTCTATTGTAAATTTCTTCACCTATAACCGTACAATAAATTGATTATTCCAGAATTGGTGCGGACCTTATGTCTGTACAATGTCTGGACAATGGCTGTACATAGTACTAAGGTGTGAAGTGTAAATATCTCTAGCTATAGCGGATCTGCCTTTTGTCATTCTGGAATTTATGTACTATCCGTGCCATCGCTGAATTGGCTAATCTAACGGCTACATTGCCCTGTTGATGGATGTACCAACTACCGCACTGGTAGTTGTAAATGACTCCAATCATAAGAGTTCTATACATTGGTTATTTTATACTTGCCTTGGAATACATATCTCCGGTGAGCAAATTTATCCAACAACCTTTGAACGGTGATAATGCATGTACGCTGTCCTATTTCATCAATTGTTAATATTTGGAGCGTTATAGGGACAGCCCTTTGTCACTGTCGGACTGGAATACAATACAAGTTATCACTGAACAGATTATTCCAATATGTACAGTGCTCCATTGGGGAATGCTCCAACCGCCGTACCAATAACTTTAGATGTCTCTAGGCGTAACAGTACAATACATTGGTTACTCTAGAGTTGCTTTGGCATTTACATCATCAGTGCGCAAATTAATCCATTGGCTACTCTAGAGTTGCTTTGGCATTTACATCATCAGTGCGCAAATTAATCCATTGGCTACTGTACAGTGATGATGCCTGTACTCGATACCGTTTCGTAGATTATTAGTGTCTCGAGCGATAATGGGTCAGCCCAATGTCATTCCAGATTTGCAATACAATTTAGATCATCACTAAACAGATGACTCCGACGGCAGCAGTGTTCTGTTTAATGGATGTTCGTATTACCGCACTGTCAATTGTAAATATCACTATTAATAGACGTACTACGCATTAGTCATTCTAGAATTTGTGTCGTCATTAAGTCGCTGGTGAACTAATTAATCCAACTGCTGCGATTCCGTGGTTATGGCTGTACGTAGCACCGAGTTTTCTGTTGTTAATATCTCGAGCTATAACAGACCTGTCTTTCTTCATTCTGGAATTGCTATACCATCTAAATCATTGTTGACCTGGTTATTCCAACGGCTAGTGTGCCCTGTCGGTAGATGTAAATACTACCGTACAGGGAATTGTAAATTTCTCCAGCAACACCCGAACTATATATTGATTGCTATAGCATTGCTTTGGAGCACACATCACCAGTGATCAAATTAATGTAACTGCTACAGTAATTTGATTATGCCTGTACCCAGAACTGTTTCGCAAGCTGTTAATATCACGAGTGAAGATGGGTATATACTTTGTCATTCTAGAGTTGCAATAGATTCTATGTCATCATAGAACAGATTTATCAAACGGCTGTAGGGTTCTGCTGGTGGATGCACCAAGAGCCGAACTGCGAATTGTAAATGTATCTAGCCATTGCCGTCCGATGCATTGATTAGTCTAGACATGATTTGGAAGTTACATCACCAGTGAACAATCATATGCAGCGGCTACAGGGCTGGACGTGTGAAAGCACCAACTTCCGTAATGTGTACATTAGATATTCCTAGCCATAACTGATTTATACGTTGGTTGTTCTGAAACATCTTTTGAACGAAGATTATCAGCGAACTGGTTAATCCAAAGACTACAGTACCGTTATGGTGCCTGTAGTCAGTACTGTTTCGTCAATTGCTAATGCCTCGAGCAAGATTTGGTCAGTCGTTTTTTATTCTAGGATTACGATAGAATACAAACATAGTCATAACCGTCCGATACATTGACTACTCTAGGCCTGCACTGAAATTTACACAACCAGTAAGCAAGTTTATCCAACAGCTACAGAGCTCGATTGGTGAATGCAACAAATGCAATACTGGGTATTATAAATATCTCTAGCCATAGCTGATGCATACATTGATTGTGCAAGAAATACTGTGGAAATAAAGTCATCAGTCAACAAATTAACCCAAAGGCTACAGTTCTGTGACGATGGCTGCACTCAGTACTGTTATGACAATTGTTAATTTCTGGAACTCCGATTGATATGCCTCTTTGTCGATCTGGAACTGCAATAGAACGTAAGTCACCAGTGTACAGATTAAACCAGCGGAAACAGTGCTCGATTGGCGGATGCATCGTCTACCGTACTGTTCACCTTAAATATCTCTAGACATAATTGGTGTGTACATTGATTATTCTAGAACAGCTGTGGAAAGTAGGTCATGTGCGAAAAGGTCAATCCAACGGCTACAGTACTCTATTGGATGAAGTACCAAATACGGTACTGAGAATTGTAAATACCACTAGCCATAACTGATGTATACGTTCATTATTCTAGAGCTATTGTGGAATTTATATCATTACTGGGCAGTTTATTACAACGGATAGAGAACTGTTATGATGGCTGTACTTACTACAGTGATGTCAGATGTTAATATTTGGGGCGGTTATGGGTCTGACCTTTGTCACTCTATAACCGTTATAAAATATACGTCATAATTGTAGAGATTTACTCAACGAATGATGTGCCTTGTTGATGCACGTACTTAGTACCGTACCGTCATTTGTATATATCACTGGCCATATCCGTTCCATACATTGATTGTTCCGTAACTGCCGTTAAATTTAAGTAATCAGTAAATGAATTCGTTCTGCGGGTAAAGGACTATGATGTTCGCTGTACTCAGTACTCTTTCGTCAAGTGTTATTGCTTCTAGCGATAGTGGGTCAGCCCCTTGTCATTCCTGAATTTCAATAGTATGAAAATCAACACGATGACATTAATCCAAATGCTACTGCCGCCTATTTGAGGAAGTGCTGAGTACCATACCGTGAATTTTTAATTTCTCTTGCCATCACTGATATATACACTGGTGATTCTAGAAATGCTGTAAAACTTAAACCGTCACCGAACAAACTAATCCAACGGCTACAGTGCTCTATTGATGGTTGCACCAACTGCCGTAATGGGAATTGCAAATATATATAGCTGTAACTGGTATATACATATATTATTCAATAACTTCTGTGAAACATAAATCGTCAGAGCACAGACTGTTCCGACGGCTGCAGTACAGTGATGATGGATGTAATCTGTACATTTTTGAGAATTTCAAATGACTCATGAAGTAACGGATCCGATTTCTTCTCATTTTAGAATTGCGATAGAATCTAAATCATCATTCTACTGGATAATCTAACGGCTAAAATGCTATATTGGTGGATGCACCGAATACTCTACTGGAAATTCTAAGTGCTTCTAGAAATAATTGGCGTACACATTTATTATTCTAGAAATGCTATGGAATTCAAGTCGTCAGTGAATAGATTAATGCAATGCATGGAGCAATGTGCTGGCGGCTGTACGCAGTACTGTTATGTCAATTGATAACCCCTCCAGCTGTAACGTATCCGTCTCTTGTCATTCTAGAATATCTATACAATCTAAATCATCACTGAAGTTGTTATTCCAACGGGTACAGCGCCCTGTTGATGGATCTACTGGGATCAGCTCTAACAATCGCGAATATTTCGAGCCATCACAGTAATATACATTGATTAATCTATGCTTCCTTTAGAATATACGTCACCAGTAAACAAATTAATGCAACGGCCACGGTACTGTGATGATAGCTGTACTCAATACTCTTTCGGCACATGTTAATCTATCGAGCCATAACTGGTAATTCTTTTGCCATGCCAGAATTGCAAAGGGAATTATATTATCAGTGAACAGATTAATCCAAGGGCTGCAGTTATCTATTGGAGGATGCACTGAGAAGCGTACCGTCAGTTGCAAATATATCTAGCCATAGCTGCATTATATAATGGTTGCTCTAGAATTCCTGCCAAGGAGATACTATCAGCAAACATATTAGGCAAACAGTTAAATTACTGTCATAATGGCTGCACTCAGTACTATTTCTTCATTCGTTGCATCTCGAGACAAAATGCGTCAGTCTCTCGCTACTCCAGAACTGGAATAGAATTTCATTCGTCACAGAACGGAGTAGCTTACTGGCTACAGAGATCTATTTGTGAATTTACAAACTATCGTACCGGGAATAATTGATATCACTAGACATAACTGATGTGTACATTGATTATTCTAGAAATGCTGTGGAACTTAGATCATCAGTGAGAAGATTAATCCTACGGCTGCAGTGCTCCAATGATTGGTGTAATAAGCACCATATTGTAAATTGTAAGTGTCTGTAGCCATAATCGCACTATGTATTTATAATTCTAGGATAGCCTTTGAACTTATATTATAAGTGAAAAATTAGTCAAAAGTCTAAAGCACTGTGATGACGGCTGACCTCTGTATTGCTTCGCCCAACTGTTAGCGTGTCGAGCTGTAGTCGGCCAGTTCCTTTTCATTCTAGAATTCAAATAGGATATAAATCGCCACTGAACGTATTAATGCAACGGCTACATTGTGTATTGGTGGATGCACCAGCTGTCTCCACTGGGAATTGTAAATCTATCTATCTACAACTGATGTATACATTCATTATTCTTGTACTACTGTTGAGTTTGAGTCGTCAGTGAAGAAATTGAGCCAACGGCTACAGTACGGTGAAGATGGTTGTACTAAATACTGTGTTCTCAGTTGACAGTGTCTCGAGCGTTAACGGATCTGTTTTCTGCAGTTCTAGAATTGCTATACAATATGATTCATCATTGAACAGAATAATCCAACCGCTACACAGCTATGTTGATGTATGTACTAAGAACCGTAGAGTCAATAGTAAATACGTCTAGCCACAACCGTATAATGCATAGGTTGCTCTAGGCTGGCTTTGTAGCTTACATCATCGGAGTAGAAATTAAACCAGCGGCTAGAATACGGTAGTGGTGGCTGAACTCAGTACTGTATCGTTACTAGTTAATATCTATAGAGACAATGGGACTGACGTTTGACATTATCGACTTGTGATTGTACCCATATTATCACTCATCAGATGAAACCAACTGCTGCAATGATCTACTGGAGGATGTACCAAGAACCGTGCAGTCGACTGTAAATAACTCTAGGCATAATCGTACCATACATTGACTACCCTAGACTTGCTTTGGAATTTAAATCATCAGTTAATGCATTAATCCAACTGCTACTGTGTTCTATTGATGGACGTACTAAGTGCTATACTAGAAATTGTATACATATTTACCGAGAGCTATTGTACACACTGGTTCTTCTTGAATTGCTGATAAGTTTATATTATCAGTGATCAACTATGTCCACAGAATAAATACTGTGATCATGGCTGTTCTCAGTTCTGTTTCGCGAACTGTCAATGTCTCTAACGATAGCGCGTCAGCCCTTTGTCCTTCTGTAATTGCAATAGAATTTAAATCATTACTGGGCAGATTAATCCAACGGCTACGGTGCACTGTTGATGGATGTACCAGCTATCATACTGTGAATTGTTAACATCTCTTGACATAACTGATGAAAACATTGGCTTCACTGGAGCTCGTGCGGAACATAGATCATCATTGATCAGATTAATCAAATTGCTATTGTGCTCTGTTGGTGGATGTACCAAGCACCGCACTGGGAGTTGTAAATATCTATGGGCACGACTGATGTATACATTGATTATTCCAGAATTATTGTTTAATGTACATCATCACGGACAGATTAATCCAACGGCTGCTGTACTGTGCTGATGGCTGTACGCATTGCTGTTACGACTACTGTTAATATCTTCAGCTATAACTTATATGCCTTTAGTCTTCCTAGAATTGCAATAGTATTTGAATCTTCACTGTACACACTGATCCAAGTGTTACAGTGCTCTATTGGCGGATGTATCAACTACCGCAATGGAAATTGTAAATATTGCTAGAAATAATTGATTTTTACGTTGATTACTCTAGGGATACAGTGGAATTTAAGTCATCAGTGAACAGTTGAATTCAATGGCTACAGTACTGTGACGATTGCTGTGCAGGCTACTGTGCTGTCACTAGTCGTTATAACGTGGAATAATGGATACGCCTTTTGTCATTCTAGAATAGCTATGTAATGCATACGTTCATTGGACAAATAAATCAATCGGATGCAGTGATTTCTGGTGCCTGTGATGAGTACCGTTCTATCTGGTGTAAGTATCCCTAGCCACAACAGTGATATACATTGATTGTACTAGAATTGATGTGGAATATAGATCATCAGTGACGAAACATGTCAAATGCCTTCGATACAGTGATAATGGCCGTACTCAGTCATGCTATGTCAATTGTTAGTGCCCGGAGATACAATGGATCTTTAATTTGTCATTCCAGGATTGCTACAGAATCCAAACCACCGTTCAACAGAGTAATCGGAAGGTAACCGTGCAGTGCTGGGGATGTACTAGGTACAGTAATGTGAGTTGCAGATATCTGCTCCAATTTCAGTACTATACAATTATTATCCCAGAATTGTTTTGGAATTTTCGTCAGTGAACGAAGTAGTCCAACGGCTACAGCCATGCGACAATGGCTGTACACTGTTCTGTGTTCTCAATTGTAGCTATCCCGAGGGATAATGGATCTGCCTTTGCCATTCCAGAATTGCTACTAGATTTAAATCATCAGTGGATAGATTCTTCAGGCGGATACATTGCGCTGGTGGTAGACATACTCAGTACCGTATGGTCATATGTCAATGCCCTCGGCGACAGTTGTTCCATCAATTGAACATTCTACAATTGCTACGGAATTCAAATCGCCAGTGACGAAACTATTCCTTCAGCTATTGCGCTATTAAGATGGCTGTTCTCAGTTCTTTGTTTTGAGTTGTTAATGTCTCAAGGGATAATGGATCCTCCTTTTGTCGTTCTGGAATGGGTATGAACCATGAATCGTCGCTGAGCAAATTAATCCAACAGATACACTACTGTGATGACGGCTGTACTCAGTACCTATTCGACATATGTCAATGACTCCAGCGACAGATACTCTATCCAGCGATCGTTCTACAGTTGCTGAAGAACACAGATTATCAGCGAACATATTAAACCAATGATTATAGACTGGTGTAGATTTTGATACTGTGTTCTGTGTTTACAAATGTCTATGACCTTCGCTATAATTTATAAGCACATTGGTCTTACTTGCTTTGCAATATAACATATATCGTCATAGTATATGTTGAGACAATGGCTGTAGTAAGTCGTTGGTGGCTGTGCTGTGTACCGTACTGTAAATAGTAAATGTCCTCAGACATAACTGGTCTATATATTGATTTTACTAGAGTTGCTGAGGAATATACGTCTCCCGCGTACAAATTAACTTGACGGATACAGTAGTTCGAAGACGGCTGTGCTCGGCAATGCCATGGAAGTTATTTATACCTCGACCGATAATGAATTTGGCTCCTGTCACTCTAGAATTACTAGAGAATTTTTATCATTAGTGAGCAAATTAATCAACCGGCTACAGTGCTGTGTTGATCGCTATACTCAGTAATGTATTGACATACGCTAATGTCTCCAGCGAAGACTGATGTACCGCTAATAATTCCTTAATACCTGAGGAACTTAGATAATCATCACAAAACATAGTTCAAAGGCTATTGTACTGTGTAGTTGGCTTCTCACAGTATTGTATTGTTATTTGCCAATACTACTGCCGATACATGCCGTATACATTGACCATTCTATTGTTACTATAAAGTTTAGGACACCATCGGATTTATTATTCCAACGACTACAGTGGTCTGTTGGTGGATGAACCAAGATCCGTACTACCAATTGTAAATATCTGTAAACATAATTGATCTATGCGTTGATTATTCTTGAATTGCTGTGGAACACTAGCCGCCAGTGAACAAATTTATACAACGGCAACAGTCCCTTGTTGTTAGATGTATA
>NW_016918845.1:13411-38107 GCF_001483705.2 Eufriesea mexicana
TGTCAAGTGCTAATTTCGTCAGCGATAATGCTTCTGCTCATTGTCATTCTAGAATGGCTAGAGAATTTATATCATCAGTGAACAGATTAATACAACGGCTACAATACTGCGATGATATCTGCACTCAGTACTGAGTTGTCAATTCTAAATTTCACGAGCGATAATGGAAATCCCATTCGCCATATCAGAATTGCTACAGAATTTAAATCAATAGTGACCTGATGATTCTAACGGCAAGAGTGCTCAGTTGATGGCTACGCTCATTAATGTATTGCCATGAGTCAAAGCCTCCAGCGACGACTGTTCTATCCATTGATCATTCTACAAGTGCTGAAAACGCAGGTGATAATCGAATACATTAATTCAATGGCTGTAATATCTTGCAGATGACCGCACTCAATACTGCATTGCCATTTGTCAATGCCACCACCGATACATGAACTATCCGTTAATCGATGTAGAATTTCTACAAAGACAATTCATCAGTGAATAAAACAATCCACCGGCAATTGCTCCCTGTTGTTGTACGTATTTATTAACGTATTGTCAATTATAAATATCCTTAAACATAACTGATCTCCAAACTAGTTGGTCTAGAAATGCTGTGATATTTAAGTATTCAGTGAACAAATTCGTACAACGACTAGGGTAGCGTTACTGTGCCCAAACACATTTCTGACTCGACAAATGTCAATATCTCCAGCGACAATTGCTCTATCCAATGACAATTCCACCATTACTGAGAAACCTTGATGATCAGCGAACACATCAAACACATGGCTACAATGTTGTGTAGATGGCTACACACAGAACTGAATTTTCGTTTGTCAATACCACTGCGACACATGACCTATCTGTTGATAGCTCTAGAATTGACATGGGGTATAGATCAACAGTGAGAATGTTAATCGAGCGACTACAGTGCTCTGTTGGTAGATATTGTAAGATGTAAATATCTCTAACCATAACTGATCTGTACATTGATTATTATTGACTTGCTGCGGAATTCAAGGCATCAGTGAACAAATTAATCCAACGGCTACAGTGCGATTATGATGGCTGTACTCAGTACTGTGTTGCCAATTGCTTATGTCTCGGGCAATGATGAAACTGCATTGTGTCATTCTAGAACTGCTATCAAATTTAAAACACCAGTGAACATATTAATCGAACAGCAACGGTGTTCTATCGATTAATGCACTGTGTACCGTACTACCCTATGTAAATATCTGCCGGCATAAATGATGTATCCACCGACAATTTTAGAATTCCTGAAGAACTTAGGCTGTTAATATGCCGATTACTGTAATGGCTATTATATTTCGAATATTCCTACACTCTTAAGTGTATTGTCTACTGCATATATCTCGAGGGATAAAGCCTGCATCTTTGTCATACTTCAATTTGTGTGGATTTCACATCACCAGGGAACAGACTAATGCATCGTTAACAGTACTCTGATGGTGGATGAACTAAGTACCGTACAGTGAATTTTAAATTTATCTATCCATAATCGTGCTATACGTCGGTTATTCTAGTATCGCTGTGGAATTTAAATCGTCGTTGAACAAATTAACACAAGGGCTGCAGCAGTGTGATGATGGCTGTACTCAATCCAGTTATATAAATTGTTAATGTCGCAAGTGACAATGGATCTGGTATTTTTCATTCCAGAATTGCTATAGGGAAAAATTCATCAGCGAACAGATTAATCCAACGGCGACAGTGCTTTCTTAATGGATGAACTGTGTAGCGTACTGTCAATTGTAAATGTCTGTAGCCATAACAGATCTATACTTTCATATTTATAGAATTGTCGCGTAATTTAGGTCATGTGTGTTCAGTTGTGCCATCGGCTGCAGTACTGTTATAATGGGTGCGCTCAGTACCCCTTTGACATATGTCAACATTCCCAGCGATTGCTAGTCTATCCGTTGATCATTCTAGAACTGTTATAAAGCATATTTCAGGATTGGAAACATGAATCCATTGACTACTGTGCCCTGTTGGTGGATGTACTAAGCGCAGTACAGCCAATTGTATATATACGTCCAGCCATGACCGATATATATATATATAGTATATTATAGAGCTGCTGCGGAATTCAAATCAACAGTGAACAAATTAATAAGATGGCTACATTACTGTAATGATGGCCGCACTCCGTTCTGTTTTGACGTATATCAATGTCTCCAGCGACAATTGCTATATCCGTTGGTCCTTTTACTATTGGTGAACAACTTGGGTTGTCAGCGAACAGATTATTTCAACGGCTAGTGGTTTCCGCAGACTGTTGCACACAGGAATGTTTTGATATTTGTTAATAACGCTAAATATACCCGATCTGTCCGTTGATCATGCTTGTACTACTACACAGTATAAATCAGCAGTGATCAGACTAGTCCCACTCTACGATGCTCCCTTGGTGGGTGTAGCAAGTACCGTACTGGTAACTATAAATATCTCTAGCCGTAACAGATCCATCCATTGATTATTGTGGAACTACTGTGGAACTAGCGTCATCAGTGAACAGGTAAATGCATCGGCTACAGTAGCGTTATGATGGCAGCACTGGAATATATTTTGACACTTGCGAATTTCTCCAGCGACAGTTACACTATCCATTGTACATTCAGCAACATCTGAACAGCTCATACGATCAGAGTCCATATCGTTTCAATGGCTATTGATGGCATGGTGGACAACTACACTCAGCCTTGTGTTCTCACTTGTCAAAACCTCTACCGGCATTGCAAATTTGGATTGACCGTTGTAGAAATGCTATCGAGTATAAGCCACCAGTGTACAAATAAGTGCATCACATTCAGTACAGTTATGATGAAGGTATGCAGTAATGCTTGGTCACATGTAAGTATCTCGACCATCAACGGATATACCATTTGTCATCATAGAATTGCTATAGTATTAATGTCATCCGTGATCATATTAATACAATGATTGCAGTGCTCCTTCGGTGAATGTACTAAGTACCGTACTATAAACTGTAAATTTCTCTTGCCATACCTGTACCATAAATGCATTATTCCAAAATTTCTGTGGAGTGTACATCATGTAGGGCAGAATAATGCAACGGCTGCAGCATTCAGCTAATGGCTGTACTCAGTACGTTTATGTCAATAGTAAATATCTCGAGCTGCAAAGTTTCTGCCTTTTGTCATTATAGAAAGGCTATAGAATCTATGTCATTATTTAGTAGGTAAATTCAACGGCTACAGTGCCCTGTTGTTGGATGTACTATGCACCGTACTGCCAATTGTAAATTTCTGCAGCTATAACCGCAGCATGCATTGGCACTCTAGATTTGCTTTGGAATTCAATTCACCACTGAGCAAATTATACAAACGGCTGCCGTACTGTGGCATTGGCTGTACTACATACCGTTTCATCACTTGTTAATTCCATGAGCGATGATGAGTGGGGCCTTTGTCACTCCAGAACTGTAAGAGAATATATACCGTCACAGAACAGATTAATTCAATCGTAAGGGTGCTCTACTGAGCATGTACCGAATACCGAACTGCGAATTGTAAATATCCCTATCCATATCTGATGTATATATAGATTATGCTAGACATGCCGTTTAATTTATGTTCTCACTCAACAGATAAATTCAACGAATGCATTACTCTGTAGGTAGACGTACCTAATACAGTAATGGGAATTGTAAACATCTCCAGCAGTAACTGACGTATGCACAGCTTATTATAGGTCTGCTGTGAAACTTAAATCACCATTGAACAGATCAATCCAACGGCAATAGCGTTCTGTAGAAGGAAGTCCTGAGAAACGTGCTGTCAATTGTAAATGCCTTTAGACGCACCCGTGCCATTCATTGATTATTCTCGGATTGCTGTGGAATTTAAGTCATGAATGAACAGATTACTCCAACGGCTACAGTAACGTGATGATGGCTCAGCTCAGTACTGTGTTGACAATTGTCTATATTTCCATGGATAATTGACATATCCGTTGTCATTCTAGATCCTATGTTGTTTATAAATCACCATTGGGCGGATTAATCAAATGGCTAGAGTGCTCTGCTTCTGGATGTATTATGTTCTCTAATGTCAATTGTAAATACCTCCATTGGCATAAGTAATATGCACTGAATATTCAAGAAATGCTGTTGAAATTACGTCATCAGTGAGCAAATTTTTAAAACCTGTACTTTGCTCTGACGAAGGCTGTACTCAGTCCTGCTATGCTAATTGTTAATACCTGACAGTGTAGTGGATAAGTGGTCTGTCATTCTAGAATTTCTACATAATCTATATCATTACTGAACAGGTTAATGTAGCGGCTGCAGCGATCTGCTAGTGGAGGTACTAAGTACCGTTATGCCAATTGCAAATACATTTATGTATAAGCGTGTAACACATAGATCATTCCAGAAGCGCTATGGAATTTATATCGTCAACCAACAGAATCATCCAACGAAGACAGTATTGTGATGATACCTGTACTCAGCCCTTCATTGTCAATTGTTCATATCTCGATGTATAACGGATCTGCCTTTTTTCACTCTAGAAATTCTGTAGGACATCAATCATCGGTCAACGGGTAAATCCTACACATACAGTGCTATGTTGGTGTATGTGCTGTGTACCGTAATCTCTATTACATATAACTCTAACCATATCCGACTTATACATTCACCATTTACGAAATGATGTATAGTATTCATCAGCAGTGAACAAATTATTCCAACGCCTACGTTGCAGTACCCGTGGCACTACTCAGTCCTGCCATGACAATTTTTAATGCCTGTAGATACAATGAATCTGTAATTAGTCATTTTAGAATTGCTATAAAGCCTAATTCATCATTAAACATGTTAATCCAACAGCTGCCGCAACCTGCTTGTGGAAGTACTAAGTACCGTTATGTCAATAGCAAATACCTCTAGCCATCAGCGTATAACGCATTGAAAATTCGAGAATGGCAGAGGAATTTATATCATCACCCAAAATAAAATCCAACGAATAGAGTACTGCCATGATGGCTGTAATCTGTACTGTGTTGTCAATTGCTTATATCTCGATGGACAATGGATCTTTCTACTTTCATACCCTGACTCATCTGGAATATAATTTACCAGTGTGCGGATTAATAAAACGGCAGTAAACCCTTGTTGTTTGCGTACCAAGTTTAGTACTAACAATTGTTAATATCTATGGACGTACACGCACTGTGGACCGGATATTCCAGAATTACTTCGGAATTCACATCATCAGTGAACAGAGTAGTCCACCAGCTACAGTAATATGGTGACGGTTGAACTCAGTACTGTGTTGCAAATAGTTTATATTTAAAGAGATAGTGGATCTTCCTTTTTTCATTCTGGAATTGCTATAGAACATATATCATCAGTGAACAGATTATACCAACCGCAACAGTGCCCTGTTGGTATATGTACTGTATACCGTACATTCAATTTTAAATATCAAAGGCACAGACGTTCTATACATTGTCTATACTAGAGTTACTTTGGAAATTTGATCATCTATGAGCAAAGAAGTACATCGGCAGTACGTCTGCCTTTTACTTTCCTGGAATAGCTACAGAATTTGCATGATTGAACAGATTAAACCAGTTGCCACAGCGCTCTGCTTGGGGTTATATAAACTACTGAAAGCGGTAAGTACCTCCATACGTAACTGGTCCATTCATTGACTTCTCATGAACTGCTGTGGAATATAAATCATCAGTGAACAAACTAATGAAATGGCCACACTAATGTAATTATCGCTGTCCTTAGTACCCTTTTGACATATTTCAATGTCTCTAGCGACAATTGATCCATCCGCTGATTATGCTGTATCCGTTATGAAGATTAGTTCAGGACTTAACAAAATATTCCAATGACTGTGGTGCCAAGTTAGTCGATGTACTAAGCACCGTACAGCCAATTATATACATACAGATATAGCGTATCTGTGCCCTGATTCGTCTAGATCCGCAGCGGAGTTTAAATCATCAGTGAACAGATAAATGCAACGGCTACAGCACAGTAGTGATGACCCTTCTTTGTGCTGTATTGACATATGTCAATTTCTCCGGCGACAATTGCTTTATCCGTCGAATAATTCTACAACTGCTGTTGAACTTAAGTCACCGGATGACAGATTGATCCAACGGCTGCAGCACTGTGCTGATGGCTGCACTTAGTACTCTTATGTCAATTTTTAATTCCTCGATTCGCAAGGAATATGTCTCTTGTCATTCTAGAATTACTATATGATGTACTATATGAAGATGTTAATTCAACGGAAACAGTGCACCGCTGATGGAAGTGCTTAATACTGTACTGTCAATTGGAAATATCTGTAGCCATGAACGTACTATGTATTGATTACTCTAGATTTGCCGTTAAACATATTTTATAAGCGAACAAATTGGTTCAACGTATAAAGTACGTTGATGTTGGCAGTATTTTGTGCCGTTTCGTCAATTGCTAATATCTCGGGCAATAATGCGTCGATCCTTAGTCATTCTAGAATTACTATATGATTTAAGTCATCACTGAGCAGGTGCATGCATCGAGCGCAGTGCTGCATAGAAGGATGTACCAGCTGCCGTACCGGGAATGGTAAGTGCCTCTACCTAGAGCCGATGTATACATTAATTTTTCTAGAGCCGCTGCGGAATTAAAATTTTCAGTGTACAGATTAGTACAGCGGCTGCAGTACTGTGATGTTGCCTGCACCCAGTACTGTTTTGCCAATTGTTAATGTCTCGAGCTATAACGGATCTTTCCTTTGTCAGTCTAGGATTGCTATACAATCTACATCATCATTGAACAGGAAAAGTCAACGGCTACGGCGCTCCGCTGATGGATAGAATAAGTACCGTGCTGCCAATTGCAAATGTCTGCAGCCATAACTGTACTATTCATTTATTACCCCATAATAGGTGTTAAACATAGATTATAAGTGAACAAATTGGTCCATTAGCCAAAGCACTGTGGCGGTTGCTCTACTCGTTACTGTTTTGTCAACTGATAGTGTCCCGAGCGGTAGTACACCAGTCTTTTGTCATTTTAGAATTGCAATATGATTTAAATTATCACTGATCAGCTTGATCCATCGGCTACATTGATCGACTGGTGGAAATCCCAACTACCCTACTGGGCGTTGTTAATACCTCTAGCCGCAAGTGATGTATACATTGATTATTCTAGAAATCCTATGGAATTTAAGTGACCACCGAACAGATTATTTCAACAGCTGCAGCGGTCTATCGGTGGATGTACCCGCTACTGTACTGAGATTAGTAAATGTCTTTAGAAGTAAATGTCGTATACATTGATATTTTAGAACTACTGTGTAATTTATATCATCACTGCACAAATTAATCGAACTGCTGCCGTAATCTGTTGGTGGATGCAACAGCTACCGCGCATGGAATTGTGAATATCTCATGCCATAATTGATCTATACAAGGATTATTGTAGAATTCTCGTGGAATTTGTATCATCAGTGAATATACCTATCAATCTACTATAATTATGTGATTATGGCTCCACTCAGTACTCCATAGTCGTTTGTCAATATCTATAGCGGCAGTTGGCCACTACATTGGTCATTCTTCAATGGCTATGGATCTATAATGGTCAGCGTATATATTAATCAATTGCATGTAGTACTTTGTGGATTGATATAGTCATTGATGTAGATGCAATGTTCTGTATCCCTAGCGTAATGGATCCGCCCATTGATCAAACATGGACTGCAAAATAACTTACATCGTCATAGTATTGCCTGATGGAATGGCCATAGCACTGCGTCCATGGTTATACGCGGTACTGTATTCTCAAATGCTAATGTCAAGGGTTATAACAGATTTATACATTGAGGAATCTGAAATTGCTATGGAACTTATGTCAACAGTGAGCAAATTATGCGAACGGCTGCAGTACTTTGTTGATCGCTGTACTCAGTACTGTTTTGACTATTGTTAGCATCACGAGCGGTAATGGACCTGTCACTTGTCATTTTGAAGTTGCTGCAGGATTAAGAACATCAGTGAATGGAATAATGCAACGGCTACAGTTGTCTGTTGGTAGATGTAGTCAGTAGCGCACTGTCGATTGTAAACAACCCTACCAATCACACATCAAGTCATTGAATGCTCTAGAATTGATGCGGAGTTAAATACATCAGTGAAGAAATTAATCCAACGGTTACAGCACGTTGATAATGAATTTGCTCAATAACGTACTGCCTATTGTTAAAGCCTCAAGCAATGATTCAAGCACCAATTGTTCATTCCTGAAGTGCAATGGAGGTTAGAAGCTCACTTCATGGGTTAATCCAATTGCTACAGGACTGTGTAAATGTCTGCACCCAGTCCTCTGTTGCTCTATGTCGATATCTCTAGCGATAATTGTCGAATACATTGGTCGATCTACATTCGCTGTAGAACTCAGATAACCAGCGAACAGGTTCATCCAAATGATGTACTGCTTAGTCTGCTAGACACAGTGACGTGTTGTCAGTTGTCAATATCCGTAGCGATAATTGATCTATCCAGTGATCTTTCTTGAATAGTTATATAAATTATAGCTGCTTAGAACGGGTTGATTAAATGGCTGTAGTTCGGCGTGGAATGCTCTACTCTGTACTGTGTTTTCAATTGTTAACATCTACAGCGATAATGGTTCCGCTACTTGTCATTCTAGAATAGTTACATAATATTAATCATCAGTTACCAGAGCAAACAAACGGCTTCTGTACACGGTTAATGGATGTACTCAGTACTGAATTAACATATGTCAATGTCTCCAGCGACAACTGCTCCTTGCTTTGATGGTTCTACAATTGCTGAAAAACTTAGATGCTGAGCGAACAGAGTAATGCAACGGCTATAGTACTGCGTAAACTGCTACACACAGAAAATTGTTGTAATTTGTCAATAACACTAAAGATATCTAATGCATCCGCTGAATATGCTAGAAATGGTATAGTGTTTAAATCATCAAGGAATAGATTAATCCAACGTTTAGAGTGCTCCGTAGATGGATGTATAAAGTATCATACGGACAATTGTAATTATGTCTTGCCATTTTGTTCTAGAGCTGCTGAGGAATACATGTTGTCAGGGAAAAGATTATTAAAATGTGTGCAGGAGTGTAATGATATTTTTCTGAGTACTCTTTGGACATATGTCAATGCCTCCAGCGACAGCTGCTCTCCCCAATGATCATTCTGCAATTGCTGAGGAACATGAATGATAAACCAGGCGATTAATACAGTGGCTACAGTATTGTATAGGTGGCAACGCCATGTTCAGTGTTGACATTTAACAATAGCCCTACCGATACACGATCTGTCCACTTATAGCCCTAGAGCAGCAATTGAGCTTAATTACTCAATGGATAGAATATTCCAGCGGATGAGGTGGTAGATATAATGTGTACCGTACTGACTATTGTAAACATCTGTATACAAAAATGGTCCGTAGATTGATTACGCCATAATCGCAGTGGGATCAAAATCATCACGGAAAATATTAATCCAACGACTGCATTACTGTGACGACGGCTCCACTCTGTACGTTTATGTCAATCGCTTATACCTCGAGTTATAATTGATATGCCAGTTGTCAATCTGGAATTGCTATAGAACCTAAACCATCACTGAGCATGCTAATCTAACGCCAACAGTCCACTGTTGACGAATGTACTATGTACCATACGGTCGTTTGCAAATATCTCTAGCCATAACCGTACCATACATTGACACCCAAGGAATTGTTATGGAACTTTAGTCATCACTGAACTGATTAACCCAACGGCTACAGTGCCCTCTCCTTGGGTGTGTCATCTACCGCGCAGGGGGGTGTGACCATCCCAGTCCATAACTGGTTTATCCATTCATTAGACTAGAACTATCGTGGAATTTAAGTCATCAATGAGCAGATTAATCATATAATGCGGCGATGAATACGGTACTCAGCCCTGTTATGTCAATTGTTAATATCGCGAGCTATATCGGTTTCGCCCGTCCCCGCACTAGAGATGCTATAGACGTTAAATCATCATTGTGCAAGTCATCCAGCGGCTACAGTGCTCTCTCGGTGGACATACCGAGTACCTTGCAGTAATTTGTAAATCTCTCCAGCCATGACCGTAATAGACGTTGATAAGTATAGAATTGCATTTAAATTCAAATTATCTGTGATCAAATTAGTCCAACGGCAAGGGGACCGCGATGACGGCTGTAGTCAGTACTCTTTCGTCTATTGCTAATATCTCAAGTGGGGATGGGTCAGCCGTTTGCTATTCTAGAGGTGCACAAGGTTCGAAGTCGTCAATGAACGAGCTAATCCATCGGTCACACTGATGTGTTGGTGGATGTAGCAACTACCATACAGGGAATTGCAAATATCTTCAGCTATAGCTGATGAATGCATAGATTATTCTAGAAACTCTGTGGAATATATACAGTCGCTGTAGATGTCAATACAGTGGCTACAGTACTGTGATGATGGCTGTACTTGGTACTGTGTTGTCAGTTGTTAATATCTCGAGCTGTAACGGAACAGCCTTTTCTTATTCTAGAATTGCCAAAGATAACAAATCATCATTGAACAGGTTAGTCCAACGGTTAACGCCCACAGTCGGTAAATGTTATGTGAACCGTACTGTCAATTGTAAATATCTCTAGACAGAATCGTGTTATACATGGACTAAGCTAAACGTGTAATTGAATTTAAACCTTCACGGAACAGATTAGTGCAACGACTGCTGTAGTTTATCGTAGGGTGTAACAACTACCGTATCGGGAATTGTAAATATCGGAAGCAAATGTTGATATATACATGGATTATTCTGGAAACACTGTGGAATTTAAATCATCAGTGAACAGAGCAATCCAACGCCTGCTGTAATTTGATGAATGCTGCTCCTAGTATTGCTTTTTCAATTCCTAATGCCTCGAGCTACAACGTATCTCCCTTTTGTCATTCTAGAATTGCTATAGAATCCAGAACGCCACTGTACAGCCTAATGCAACGGTTACAGATCTCTGTTGTTGAATGTACTATATGCCCTGTCATCTGTAAATTTCTCTAGCCACAGCCTTGCAATATATTGAATATTCTAGACTTGCTGCTAAATTTAATTTTTCATTGAAGATGTGATTCCAATGTATTAAGGACTGTAGTGATGGCTGCACTCAGTACTGCTCTCTCTATTGTTAATGTCTCGAGCTATAACTGATATGTGTTTTGCAATTCTACAGTTGCTATGGAATTAAAGTCGTCATTGTGCATGTTAATCCAATGGCTGCAGCACTCTGTTGGTGGATGTACCAGCTACCGTACTGTCAATTGTAAATGTCTCTAGCCATATCAGTACTACATATTGATTATTCTAGAATTGCTGTTAAATTAAATTTTTCATTGAAGATATTATTCCAACGGCTAAACTACTGTGATGATGGCTGAGTACTGTTTCGTCAATTGTTAACACCTCGAGTCATAATTGGATAGACCTTTCTCACTCTAGAATTGCAATAGTGTATAATACATCACTGAGCAGACTAATCCAACGTCCAAAATGTTCTGTTTGAGGAAGTGCCAATTACCGCACTCGGAATTGCATCAACAGATATAACAGATGCATGCATAGATTATTCTAGAACTACTGTGGAATTTTAAACATCAGTAGACGGATTTATACAACGGCTGCACTATTACAATCATGGCTGTACTTGGCACTGTTATACAAATTGCCCATATCTCGAGTTTTAACGGATGTGTCTTTCGTCGTTCTAGAATTGATATAAAACCTTCATCATCATGGAAGAGTTTAATTCAACGGCAACAGTTGCCAGCCGCTGTAAGTAATAAGAGCCATACGATCAAGTGTAAATACCTCTAGCCACATACGTAATATACATCGATTACCCTAGATATTCTTTGAAACCTAAGCAATCACTGGACTGATAAATCCATTGGCTACAATGCTCTCTTAGAGGATGTACCAGCTACCGTGCTGGGAGTTGTTCATATCTCTAGCCGTATCTGATGTATACACGACTATTCCAGAACTACTGTGGATTGTATATCATCACTGAGCGGATTAATACAACGGCTACGTTAATGTGATTATTGCTGTAGTAAGTACTATTAAGACAATTGTCAGTATCTCGACCAATAGATGAACCGACTTTTGAAATCCTACAAATGCTTTCGTCTCGTGATCATCACTGTGCACGTTACTCCGACGGCTACAATGCTCTGCCGATGGGTGTACCAAGTAGCGTGCTGTTAATTGTAAATATCACTAGCCGTAGTCGTACTGTACGTCGACTATTCTGCAATTGCCGTCAAATTTATGTTATCAGTGAACAAATTGGTCCAACATCTAAAGCACAGTGAAGATGGTTGTACTCTGTCCTGTTTCCTCAATGGTTAATATCTCGGGAGAAAATGGGTCAGCCCTATGTCACTCTAGAATTGCAATAATACATAAAACTTCTCTGAACAGGTTAACACAATGGCTACAATGCTCTATTGGCGGATGTACCAACTACCCTGCTGGGTATTTTAAATATATCTAAACCATAACTGATGTATACGTTGATTATTCTAGAACTACCGCGGAATTTATATCATTACTAATCAGGATAATCCGACGGCTGCAGTACTATTCTGATGGCTGTACTTAGTACTATGTTCTCAGTTATCAGTGTCTGAAGCTGTAATGGACCTGTTTTTTCTGATTCCATAATGACTATAGTATATATATTAACATTTAGCCGGTTAAGCCAACGGCTAGAGTGCCCTGTTGATGGACGTACTAGGAACCGCGCTGTCAGTTGAAAATGTCTCCAGCCATAACCGTACAATACATATGTTGGTGGTGGACGAAATTGTAACAATATTCATTTCAACGCTTAATAACAGAACACAAATTAAGTTTGAATTAGTAAAATAGACTCGCTCAACTTTACGATATAATCTATACACGACCAATTTACACGTCTTTTCCCGTTGACTGCACAACGGGCATTAAATGTTTCTCACGATTATTAGTCATACTCGTCGCACACGTATATACTTCCACACAAGCATTCTTCTCACTTATACCAATTATACTATGCCATCACCACCACAAAGGTAATCAGAATCCATTGCACATTAGAATCCCACGCATACATGCACCACTCATCTCAAAGCATATATACACAAAAATCTATGTAACCAATACCACAATCTCACCCTTGGTTTCACAGGCTTTTACACACATATAGTTCTATATATGTTTTAATGAAATAAGTCCAGTCAACGATTTAGCCATGCAATCTGCGACCACACTTTCTTTGTGTACATGTGTCACCCTCTCTACATAATTGGATACAATTTTTTCAATATAATGACACTTCCTATTTAATAATTTTGTCTTTGTGTTAAAGCTATTATCCGCATTTAAATTATCTCATTCCAATTTTTTGCGTTCGCACGGCATTCCAATCCATTTCAACCGATCACACATCCGCGAAATTTCCTTCAATCCTTCCATCATCACTTTCAGTTGCTTTTTAATCCTCCAATGGACCAGATCACCGTTTCGGAAGGCTAAAATAACATTGCAAGATTTGGCATCCGTAGCGCTTCCTCATGAAGCGTCTGTGTTATATTTTAATCCTTTCCTCTGATTTGTGTTCCCATACTTCATTTGACAATTTATTGTTCCTTTCAAATATCGGAGACCTCTCTTCTACGCGTTCAGGAGCAATGTTCTTTGATTTTTGCTAAATTGTGATAAACAATTTAGTTCAAAGAAATACCGGGTCTCGTTGGTACGCTTAGGTACATTAATCTTCCTAGCAGCTCTTGATAATTTTTTTCATCGCTCATCGGGCTGACATCATCTTCGCTCAATTTCTAATTTGCATCAATAGGCGTACTTTCTGCATTACAATCACTCATTCCATACGCATTCAATAATAAGCATTCATATAATTTTCTTTTCCAATGACTAATTTTTCATATTTGTAGTTTAATTCTATGCCCAATAATTGTTTCCTTATACCAGGTTTCTTTAAATGGATATGAATTTCTAATACATTAATATGTTTTTCTTCAAATAGGTCTGCACTGGTGACTACGGCCATATCGTCCTCGTGTGTGCCACAGGATAGAGAATTGCTTCCTTCCCTTATCAAGGATAGACGTGGAACATGTACACACTGTTTTAAGCCAATCTGTAACAAAGTATCAGTTAAATATTTATTCTAGCACCTACTTGCTTTCTTCAGCCCATAGATACCCTCCTTTAATTTACAGACTTGCCCCTTTTTTCTTTTAATACCATCAGTCAGCTCCATGTGCAATTCTTCGTCCAAATTTCCATGCATAAGTGCAGTCTTTGCGTCATAACTCTTGATTTTGCTTTTACGTTCTGCACATATGCCCAATATCTATCGCAATGTCTCGATTGATTACATGCAAATATAGATGTCTTTGTTTCACTCCTTATTGCTTCTACCCATTGATACCATCCTGATTATTTTCGTGCCTCTGTTATCGTAGTATTAAGTTTTTCTTCATCACTTCCCATTGCTCTTTGATTTTTAATCCTAGAAGGTCTTTCAGCGTCCATTTGTTCATACAATATTCTTTGCTCACGTTTTCTAAGAAATTCTTTTACTTTAATGCTTCCTTCGCCTGACTTTTCGGTCTTCCATCCTTCTTCTGGTTCTCGACAATAATTCCTCAAAAGTTATTTCTTGATTTTCATTACTTTGCTCTACCCTCGTGCCTTCAGCGTTGTCAATTTCATTGTCATTCATTCCAATTCTTAATTGTCTTTCTCCTTCAAAGCTTTCTTGGGGAGCCTCGATAAAGTCTTCAACTATTTCTACATGAAAATTAACAGGAATCAGATTTTCATTATTTTCACCGTTACCTTCTTTGTACGGAGGCATGTACGATCCGCTCCTTCCATCATCAAGTCTCACGTCACAGTCGCACTCTATATTTCCTTCTTCTGGTATGTGTATCCGGTGTGTATCGATTTCGTTTTATCCCACAAATATTCCTCTTAATATCTTTAATTCAAATTTCTTCTTAAGTTGTCCTTTGCATATTAAATAGGCGACACAAGCAAATCGTCGCATGTACTTTATGTTAGGCTGTTTTTTGCACAAAATCTCATATGGTGTATATCATGTTCGCGCGATTCATTCCGATTCCGAATGCATACCGCTGTATTCGCTGCTTCCACCAAAAAATGAGACTTAATTCTGAATCTACCATCATCGTCCTGGCTCCTTCGATGATCGTCCTTCTCGCTCTTTCTGCAATTCCGTTACAGTCAGGTTTCACGGGAGGACTCATTTCGGCAAACATTCCCTTTAAGTCACATCAGCGCCTTAATAAAATTCCTAGATATTCCACACCATTTTCTGACCTAACCCTCCTCAATCGTAGTTCCATTTGATTCTCCTTTGATTTTATTATTTTTTTATTTCTTCAGCAGCTTCAATTTTATCCCTCGGAAGCTCTATAAACGTCATTCGCGAGTAATCATCGGCGACAATTAATACATTATTTTTCTTTCCATAGAACGGTGGTTTGATTGGACCTACCAAACCCGTAGGCCACAGCTCTAAAATAACCTTTGTCTATGTAACATTATGTCACAGATGCGTCTCTTTGCATGCTTTTCCTTATAGACATGGCTCGCGTGCCCTTTCGCATGAACTATCCATCACTATTGAAGGACATTTTCATTTATTTCATCCACGACTTCTTTATTTGCTAGGTCCTAACCTTTTGTAACACACCTCATTCGCCGTTTATAATGCCGCAGTCCTCCTAAGGTTTATTGATTTCACCACATAATGCGCGTCTTCTTCCCTTACCGACGTCACAAGTATTCCACCTAATTTGTTGTATACTATTGCTGCATATTTATTGAAATCTGCATCGTATATGTGGTCTGTTATCTTCGCTCCAGAGTAAATTGTAGTTCGATTCCGGCACGTGCAATGTGTTTCTTAATTTCAAGTTATAATTGCGAAAAGCGTGCTTGAAAGTGACATTTCAGATTCCCTTCGAGGTCAACATCTCTCCTTCATCGTCTGCCATATGATTTTTCGTCCTTCAACGTATTCGTCACAAATTAATTCCTCATTGGACATATGGCTAGCAGATCCGGAAACCAACAGCCATATAATATAATTGTTACTCGCACATTCGTTTATTTCATTCTCATTTTTCCCACTCACCTTGTATAATTTGCCTCAATTTGAAATTTCACTAATGCTCATTACTGCACTTCACTCGTGCTTAACGAGGAATCCACTCTTCCACGGTATTGTCCCAATCTTCACCATAACTACCATAAAAATTTCCTCCTATCCCTCTTCTGAATGGCGTTCCGTTTTACTCACTTTCGCGACAATTTGCTGCTATGTGCTTGAAGCTCTTTCGGTTGAAACATTTTTCACTTGAATTACAACCAGGCGCCGTGTGTCCTTTGGTCCCGCATTTGGAGCAATTACCGTCCGCTGTATTTCTCTTTATCACTTTCCTCCATGTTTCGTATTCTCTATTAGACTTTTCACATTTCCCCCTTGCTCTTCTAGTATCTCCCTGTTTTAAAGCGACACTTTTGTCACAAACAGATTTATTCCCCTGGGATTATAGTATCATCGCGTTTCGTATATACTTCGGTAGAAATCCTCGTAATATATACATTTAGAAATCATAGCATTCAACATTCCTTCCCTGTTGAATACATGGTTTCTCAAAGTTTCTGCCAAGTTCAGGAACGTTTCAACGGCCTATTCTTTCAACATATCGATATTAGATAGTTTATTAAGAGATCGCGCCATTAATTTTTCCTCGTCCGGTGACATATCTTCCTTGATAGCTAACCATAATTTTTCGGAACCATTTATTCTATTGTATCTTAATAATTGCGCCTTACACGTCGTGTTAATAACAATTGCCGTAGCTGCGTGATTATTGTCATCCCGCTCGTATAATTTTTTAGCTTCTCTTCATAATTTAATTATCCCCCCACCGGCTTTGTCAGTAATTCTACCCCAATAACTTTCCTCCGCAATCGTTTCGATCGCAGAATTCCTCTTACTTATTCTTTCCATATAGAATAATTTGAAACATCGGGCGGCTCAACATTTGCGATTTTCAACTCGTAAGCCACCCACGAAGTTCCTAAAGCGTTATTTTAATGTGTTATCAATTATAACCACGCACTGCTACCAATTGTTATTGCTGAGTGAAATAATAACAGTATCAATTTAAGCTTTTAACGACAGAACACAGGTTATAGTTGAATTAGTGAAAATAGACTCGATCCTCTCTACGACATACGCTACACACGACTCTCGTACACACTACGTGTTTTTTTTGTTTTCTGTCCTCCAAGCACTAGCTGCCTTTCATGTCTCTTAGTCATACCAGTCACACACGTATATGCGTCCGCACAAGCACTTTTCACCCTTATACCGAACATACTATGACAACTACCACCACAATAATAACCAGAACACATTGAACGATAGGATACCGCGCAGACCTGATCCACTCATCCCAAAACATATATACGCAGAAATCTATGTGACCACAATACTCTAAACTCCCATTGGAATTCACGACACTGTTGAACAAATTACTCCTTCGGCAATAGTAGTACGATGAAGGATGTACTCCGTACTGTTTCGTCACTTGATAATATTTGGAGGGATAACGTGTCCGTCCTTTGCCATCCAAGATTTGCAATAGAATCCAAATCATCACCGAACATCTTAATCCGACGTCTACAGTGCTCTATCTTTGAGCGTAACAACTACCTCACTGGGGGTTGTAAATGTCTCTGTACAAAACTGATGTACACATTGCTTATTCTAGAGTTACCTTGGTACATATACCATCGCTGTTCAGATTACTGCAACGGCTACAGTGCTCGATTGGTGGGCGTACCCGCTACCGTACTAGGAGATGTAAATGACTCTAGCCATAACTCATGTGTGCAGTGATTATTCCGGATCTCCTGCGGAAATTAAATAATGACTCAGCAGATTAATCCAGCGTCTACAGAGCTCTATTGGTGGGCGCAAATGGTATCCCACAGGGATTTGTGTATATCTCCATCCACAACTGTTGTTTACATTGATCATTCTAGCACTACTGCTGAATTTATGTCATCGGAAAACAGATTAATACAGCACCTGCAGTACTGTGATGGTGGCTGCATGCAGAACTGTTATGCTAATTATTATTACCTCCAGATCTTACGGATCTGCCTTTTGTCATACAAGAAGTGACATAGAATCTATATCATCATAGATTGGGTTATTTGCTTGGCATCAGTGCTGCGCCTTTACATGTACTCTGTACCGAACTGCCAATGTAAATATCTGTAGCCATAACTGTGCCATATGTCGATTATCTAGATTTGCATTAAACTAAAATTCCTAGTGAACAAATTTGTCCAATTGCCAATGTCGTGTTGTGATTGTAGCACACAGTCCTGTCATGTGAATTGTTAATGTCTCGAACGATATCGCGTCAGCCGTTTGGCGTTCTAGAATTGTAAAGGACTTAAATCATCACTTAACAGATAATCCAAATGTTACAGTGCTCTATTGGTGGATGTAGAGAGGGCCGTACTGTCATAATCAAATATCTCTAGCCATGACCGTATTATATATTCATTGCTTCAGAGTTTCTGTTGAGCTTTTAATATCAGTGTACAAATTAGTCCAATGGATATAGTACTGTGACGGCGGCTGCCCTAGTACTGTATCATCAATCGTTAATGGCTTCAGCGATAATGGATCAGTCCTTTGTCATCCTAAAGTTGCAGTAGTATCCTTACTATCAGGGAACGAATTAATCCAACGTCTGCAGTAATGTGATGATGGCTGTACTCAGCGCCGCTATAGGAATTCTCTATATCTCGAGCTGTAACGGATCTGTCCTATGCCACTCTAGAGTTTGAATATGTATTTGAATATGCATCGTCATTGAACAGGTTTTCTCTACCACTACAGTGCTCTGATGACTGGTATACTAAGTGCCGTATTGTCAATTGTAGATATATGTGGCCATAACCGAATGAAAGGTTGATTATCCTAGAGCTGCTGGGGAATTTAAGTCATAAGCGAAAAGACTAATTCAAGACCTGCAGTACTGTTATGACGGTCTTATACAGTACTGCTATGACAATTCTTAAAATCGCGAGCCAAGGCGGATCTGCCTTTTATCATTCTATATCTGGTATAGATTCTACGTGATCATTGATAAGTATAATTCAACTTCTACAGTGCTCTGTTGATGAATGTACTGAGTGCCGTATTGTCAATTGTAAGTATCTGTAGCAATAACCGCACTACACATTGTTTACTCTAGAACTGCAGTTAAAATTGAATGATCAGTGAACTAATTATTCCAATGGCTAAGGTCCTGTGACGATGGCCGTAGTCAGAACACTTTCGTCAGTTGTTAATATCTCGTGCGATATTGCTTTAGACCTTCGTCATTCTGGAACTGAAATAGGATATATAACATCACTGAGCAGTTTAATCCAGTGGCTAAACTGGTCTATTGCTGGACGTACCGACTACGGTACTGGGAGTTGTAAATACCTCTGCACATAAATGATTTACTCATTGATTATAATAGAACTACTGTGGAACTTAAGTCGCCAGTGAGACGATTAATCCAGCGGCTGGACTACTCTGGTGACGGCTGTAATCAGTGCTGTGTCGTAAATTGCTGATGTCACAAGGAATGTTGCGTCATTAATTTGTCACCCTTGAATTGAAATAATGTTTAGAACATCACTGATCAGACACTTCCAATAGCTAAAATGCTCTACTGGTTGATCTATCAACTACAGAACTGGCAATGGTAAATATCTCTGGCCATAGCTTTCGTGTACAGTGATTATCGTGGGAATACCGTTGAACTTAAACAGGCACTGAACATATCAATATAACGGCTACAATTCTGTATTGGTGGATGCTCCAACAACCGCGCCGGGGTTTGTGAATATCTTCATCTGCATCTGATGTATACATTGGATATTCTATAACAACTGTGGAGTATATATCATCAGTGAACGAATTAATACAACGGCTAGAGGAATGCGATAATGGCTATTCATTGCACTCATGTGTCTGTTGTTTATGCCTCCGGCTCTAACGCTACTGTCTTTTCTCATTGTAGGATTGCTACAAAACACAAATCATCATTGAACAGGCTAATCCAACTGCTACAGTGCGCTTATGATGTATGTACTGTGTACCGTACTGCTAGATGTAAGTGTCTCTTGCCATGACCGTACGTTGTATTGACTATTCTAGCGTGGCTGCTAAACATAATTTGTCAGTGAAAGAATTAATCTAACTCCAGCAGTCCTGTGATGACGGCAGCTCATAGTACTGTTTCCTCAATTGTTAATATCTCGAGCGATAATGGGTCAGTCCTGTGTCACTCTAGGATTACAATGGAATATGAACTATCCCTGAACAAATTATAACAACGGCTTCAGTACAGTGACGATGGCTGCACATAGTACTCAGTGGTCAGTTGCTAATACCTCGTGCAAGGACGGATAAGTCCTTTCTCATTCTATAACTCCTACGGAGTTCAAATCATCATTGAGCAGGTTAATCCTACGGTTACACATCACTGTTGAGAGACGTACTAAGAACAGGACTGCCAACTCTAAATGTTTCTAGACGTAACCGTGTTATACATACAAAAACATAAACATGCCCTTTAATTTAGTCCATCACAGAACAGATTAATCCAACGACTACTGTACTATATCAGTTGATGCACCAGCAGCCGTAGAGGGAACTGTAAATTTCAGAAGTCATTGCTAATGTAATCACAGGTTAGTCTAGAGCTACTGTGGAAAACAAATAATTAGTGGACAGATTAATCCAAAGGCTGCAGAAATGTGATGATGGCTGTACTCAGTACTGTTATGTCAATTGTTCACACCTCGAGCTATAACGGAACTGTCTTTGTCATTCTGGGATTTCTATATAGAATATGTCATCAGTGTAACCCTTACTCTATCTCCTGCAGCGCTCTGTTGACTGAGGAGATAAGTACCCTACCTTCAATTGTAAACATCTCTATCCACAACCGGACTACATATTAGTTATTCTAGAATTGCTTAAGAATTAGTGTTATTAATGAAGAAATTTGTCCAACAGCTGAAGTTCTCTGACGACGGATATACTTAGTACCTTCTCGTCACTTGTTAATGACTCGAGCTATAACGGTACTGTCTTTTGACATTCTTGAATTGCCATAGAACATAAATTACCACTGGACAGGTTACATCGACGTCTGCGGCATTCTATTGGTGGACGTACCAGCTGCCGTACTGGGAATGGTAAATGTCTCTGTCAATAACTGATGTATAACTTGACTATTCTAGGACTGCTGTGTAATCTTAGTCGTAACTGTACAGATTAATCCAGCGGCTGCAGTGCTGTGATGATGGCTGTTCTCAGCTCTGATTTGTCAATTGTTAGTTTCACGAGATATAGCGGATCAGCCATTTGTCATTCTAGAATTGCAATAGTATCTTCATCATCATTGCGCAGGTTAATTTAACGGCTACAGTGCTGCGTTGATCGGTGTACAAAGTACCTAACTGCCAAATGTAAGTATCTGTAGCCATAACCGTACTACGCATTGATTATTCCAGTAATGTTGCTAAATTTTTACCTTCAGTGAAGGAATAAGTCCAACGGCAGAAGTGTTGTGGTGATGGCTTCACTAAGTATCGTTTCGTCAATCGTTAATGCCTCGAGAGATAATGAGTCAGTCCGTTGCAACCTAGAAATGCCTTAGAACCTATGGCACAACTCAACATGTTAGTCCAACTACAAGAGCACATTATCAGAGAATATACTGACCACCGCACTGGGAATTGTATATATCTCTAGCCATTGTTGAGGTATACGTCCATAATTCTAGAAATAATGTGGAATATAAGCCGTCACTGAACAAATTAATACAACGGCAGAGGAACAGTTGTGAGGCCAGTACTTGGTACTGTGTTGACAGTTGCCAATATCTCGAGGGCTAATCGATCCGTCATTTGTCATTTTAGAAGTGCGATAAAAGCAACATCATCAATGAAGTGGTTAACACCAGGGCCACAGTGCTCCGTTGACGGATGTCCTATGTACCGTATTCTCAATTTCAAATTCAAGAATGACGAAAGAGTGATCCGTTACATTTCTAGATATTAACAGCGGAAGAAACGGTACTGACTACGGCATTCATAATAGTGCATTAGCCTATGGAATAGTTTCCTCACTAATAATTTAAAATCAGCAGCCATTCTAGAATTATCAATACGTGATACGGTTATGGCTAGAGATATTTGCAACTGACAGTACTGTACCTACTACGTCCGTCACCAGTGCACTTATGCAGTTGGATAAACCTGTACAATGATGATTTGGATTCCGTAGCAATTCTAGAATGCGAAAAGGCAGATCCGTTATATGTCGAGAAAGTAACAGGTAAGGAAACAGTACTCAGTACAGCCATTAACAGAGTACATTAGCCGTTGGTATAATTTCTCCACTGATAAATTAATTTTAGCAGGAATTCGAGAATAATCAATATATGATCCGCTTGTGGCTAAAGATACATACAACTGACAGTCCTGTTCTTAGTACATCCGTCAACAGTGCACTGTGTCCGTTGGATAAACCTGCTCAATCATGACTTGAATACCGTAGCAATTCTAGATTGAGAAATGTCGAATGCTGTATTGCTCGAGGCACTAACAACTGACCGCTCAGTACTATGTGCAGCCATCGTCACAGTGATGGTGCCGTTGGATTAATATGCTCACTGATGATCTATATTCCACACTAGTTCTAGAGTTATCAATGAATTTTAAGGTTATGGGTAGGGTTATTAACAATTCGAATTTCGGTAGCCTCTACATCCATGAATGGAGCACAGTAGCCGTTGGACTGACCTGTGCATTCATGGTTTAAGCTACACAGTATATCTAGAATGATCTATGCATAAATCAGTTATGGTTGGAGATAGTAATAATTCACTGTATGGCAGCTGGTACCTCCACCAATAGAGTACTGTATCCGTTGCATTAAGCTTCTGAATGATGACTTTGGCAGTGTAGCTATCCTAAAATGGAAGAAGAAGGATAGGTTATAGCACCAGACGTTCACAATTAAAGAAAGAGTCCTGAGTACATCCAACATCAGTGTTAATTAGATGAAGGACTAATTTCTTCAGTGGTACAATACATTTATCAGCAATTCTAGAATAATCAATGTATATTATGGTTATGGCGACAGATATTTAAAAATGAGAGTACGCTACAATGTAAATCCACAGACAGTGCACTGTAGCCGTTGGAATGACACATTCAATGTTGAATTATATCCTATAGCAATTCTAGAAGAACAAAAGGCATGTCCGTTAGAGCTCGAGGTATCAGCAATTGACATAACAAGACTACGTCCGACCATCATCAAAATACTGTAGAAGTTTGATTGATTTGATCCCTGATGATATGTGTTCCACAGTAGACCTAGAAAAATCAAAGCATTCATCAGCTGTCGCTAGAAATATTAACAATTCCCAGTACATCACATGGTACATTCACAACAATAGCACCGTAGCAATCGGATTAATCTGCCCTGTGTTGACGTATATTCGACAGTAGTTCTAGGATAATTGTTATATGCATCAGTTATGGCTTGGGAAATTAACAATTCCCAGTACGGTAGTTGGTACATCCACTAATGTAGCACTGTAGCCGCTGGATTAGATTTTCAGTGATGATTTAACTCCTATTTCAATACCAGAATCCCAAAGGACTGAGCAATTATCGCTTGGGACACTAAAAATTGAAGAAACAGTCGTGAGTACAACTGATGTCGCTGTACTTTAGCCGTTGGACTAATTCGATGGCTTATAGCCTAGGTTTGACAGCAATTCTAGGATCATCAATCCATGATACGGTTATGGCTACAGACATTACATTTGACGGTACGGTACTTAGTGCAACCACCAACGGATCGCTGTAGCAGTTGATTCCACCTGTTCAATGGTAATTCACATCATATTGCAATTCTAGGATGACAAAAGACAGATCCGTTACAGTTCGAGGTGTTGACGGTTGACATTACAGTACTGCGCGCAGCCATTATAGCAGTGTTGTAGACGTTGGATTCATCTATTCACTTACGCTTCAAATTGCACAGCAGATGCAGGATAAGCAGTGCATGTATCAGTTATGGCTAGAGACACTTAAAATTCCCAGCGCGATAGCTGTTGCATTCACAAATATAGCACTATAGCAGTTGGATTAATCTGTTCAGTGATGACATCGGTTACACTGCAGTTCTAGAATAATCAATGTATACATCAGTTATAAACTTATACATTTACTATTCGAGGCACAGTAACTGTTACATACATCAGTAGGGAAATGTAGCCGTGGGGATAGCAGTTCAGCGACGACTTATATTCTATTGCAACCCTAAAATGCAAAGCACTGGCCCATTGTCGCCTGAGATATTTGGAATTGACGAGAAAGTACTAGTTACAGCCGTCATCATAATACTGCAGTCACTGCAATAATCTGTTCACTGATGACTAAAATTCCACAGTAGTTCT
>NW_016918845.1:42872-45556 GCF_001483705.2 Eufriesea mexicana
ATCGTATGTCGGTAGTGATATTATGAAAGGCAATGAAGTACTGAGTGTGGTCAACTACGCAATATTATAACCCTTTAGTTAATGACATTGCTCAACGCCCTCATTCCTCAGCAATTGCAGAATTATCATTGGACAGTGGAATTTTCGCTGCAAACATTGGCAAATGATAGTATTGTGTTGATTATAGGCGTCGACAGAGCACTGTAAACGGTTCACTATTATGTTCACTGATGACTTAAGCTCTATAGCAATTCTAGAATGATCAACGAATGGACAACAAATAATTAGTGACATGTACGGGAGACAATACAGGACGGAGTGAAGCCATCTAGAAGATAGTACAGTCATTGAATAGATCTGTTCGCCGGCCATCTAAGTCTTTCGGCAATTGTAGAATTGCTTATGGAGAAGCAATTGTTCCTGGGGGAATTGACAAATGTCAAAAATGCACTGAGTACAACCTCATCTCGGTATAGCAACCGTTTTCCTAACTTGCATACTGATGATTTATATTCCGCAGCAATTCAAGAGTAATCATTGTATAGGCAAGTTATCTCTCGGGGGATTGGCAGCTGGCAGTACAGTGCTTAGTGCATACAGCAACAGAGCAACTTTCCCGTTTGATTAATCTTTGAACTGATGAATTAAACTCTATAGCAATTACAGAATGGCAAAGGATATATCCAGTACCGCTCGAGGCATTAACAACAGACAATCTAGTAATAAACATGCTATCATAACGGTACTGAAGCCGTTGGACTAATTTCTTCATTGACGTCTTAAATTACACGGTAATTCTATCATATCCAATGTGAACATCAGCTACAGCTTGAAATATTCAAAACTCCTAGAACGGTTGTTCGAACACCCACGAACAGAGCACTGTAGTCGTAAGATTAGTCTATTCAGAGACGAATTAAATTAAACTGCTATTCTAAAATAACAAAAGACATATCGATTACGTCCGCAGACGTTAACAATTGTCGATAATGTACTGAGTGCAGCCATCGTCACAGTACTTTCGCAGTTGGACTAATTTCTTCACCGATAATTTGTGTTTAACAGAAATTCCAGAACAACGAATGCATATTACAGTTATTTCTACAGATATTTACAATTGACAGTGCAGTACATAGTACATCCATCAACGGAGAACTATAGCCGTTGAATTAGTATGCTCAATGATGATGTAGATTCCCTAGTAATGACAGAATGACAAAATACGTATCCGTTATAGCTGGAGACGTTAACAATTGACATTGCGGTAATGACTACTGCCACCGTCAGAGTCCAGCAGCCGCTGAGTTAATCTGCTCACTGAGGAAATAAATTCCACGGTAGTTCTGGGATGCTCAATTTATACACCAGATGTGGCTAGAGATATCAAAAATTCCCGGTAAAGTAGATGGTACATTCATGAATGGAGCACTGCAGCCATTGCACTAATATGTTCAGTAATGACTTGAATACCTTGCAATACTATAGTGACGACAGGCTGGACCATTACCGCTCGATACGTTACTAAATGAGGAAAGAGTACTGAGCACAGATATCACCAGAGTACTGCATTCGCTGTATTAACCAGCTCACAGATGATTTAAGCAACACACCAGCTCTAGAATAATCAGGGTGCGCATCAGTTACGGATAGTGGGATTCTCAATTCTCAGAACGGTAGTTGCTACATCCACCAGTAGGACGCTGCATTCGGTGGAATAATCTATTCAGTGATGACATATATTCGACAGCAATTCTAGAATGATCAATGAATGCATCAGTTATGGCTAGATATATTTACAAATCCCAGTACGGTAATTGGTACATCCAACCATATGTCACTATTGCCCTTGGATTAATTTGTTCAATGATGATGTCGATTCCATAGCAATAGTAGAATTACAAGAGACCGATCCGTTGTATTTCGGCACGTTAGCAACTGACGACAAAGTACTGCGTGCAGCAATCATCACAGTAATGCAGACGTTGGAGTAATTTATTCACTGATGAAGTAAATACAAAAGGAAGCCTAGGTTAAACAATGCATTGCACGGTTATTTCGAGAGACGTACATAATTGACAGTACGGTTCCTAGTATATCCATCAACAGGGCAATATAGCCATTGGATTTACCTCTTCAGAGATGATTTAGATTCCACCGTGGTTGTAGAATAATCAATGTAAGCTCCAGTTATGTCTAAAGATATTTAGAGATCCCAGCACGTTATTAGGAACATCCAGCAATAGAGCATTATAGCCGTTGGATTAATTTGTCCAATGATGACTTAAATTCTGTAACCATCCTAGAGCGACAAAAGGCAGATCTGTTATAGCGTGGGGCACAAAAAATTTACATAACAATGCTGAAAACAGCCGCCGGTACATTACTGCGGCTGTTGGACTACTCTGTTCACTAACGGTATGGCTTCCACAGTTGCTCTGGTATAACCTATATGTACCTCAGTTATGCCTAGAGATATTTGCAACTCCCAGTACTGTGCTTGGTACATCATCTAATAGGGCACGGTAGGCGTTCGACTAATCTTTTCAGTCATGATATAAGTGCAATTGGAATTCTAGAATAACAAATAGCCGAACCATTATCGCTCGAGGTATTAACAATTTACGAAATAGTACAGATTACAGCCATCATCACAGTACCGCAGCCGCTGGATAAATCTGTTCACT
>NW_016918846.1:0-4815 GCF_001483705.2 Eufriesea mexicana
TTAGGTTATGTTAGGACAGGTTTGGTCAGGATATCTTTGACTTATGTGCTTTACACTGCTTTTAGGTGGATTACTGGCCTCCACATTGTACCGCTATTCTCTGCTCGTCTCTGTGGAGGCCAGTAATGACCGTCCCGGCACGTTAGATTGGTTTATGCTACGTTTGGTTGTGTTGCGTTTGGTTACATTAGGTGAGGATAGCAATGACTTTTGTGCTATATACTGCTATTCGGTGGACTTGTTCGCTGTACCCAGCCCTACTATACTCCGCCCTACACTGTGGAGGCCTGCAATTGTTGTCGCTGCACGTTAGGTTAGGTTAGGTTACGTTTAGGTATGTTACGATTGGTTAGGTTAGGAGAGGATAGCTTCGACTTTTGCTCGTCATGCTAGTTTCGGTAAGTCTCCGTTTGGATATGTTAAGATTGCTTAGGTTAGGATACGACATCCACGACCATTTTGCTATACACGGCCATTCGTTGGATTTCTGGTTTCCACTGTGCCCTAATATGTTCTGCTTGGCCCTGGGCAGGACAGCAATACTCGTCTCGGCACGCTTGAGTGTGCTAGGATACGTTCGGTTAGGTCATGTTTGCTCGGTTAGTTGTGGATAGCTTTGACTTCTCTGCTGTACGCTGCGATTCAACTGATTTATGCGCTCTGCTGTCGTGTAATTGGTTCGGCTTGGCTCTGGTGAGTCCAGCGATAGTGGTCGCGGCACGACAGGTTGTGTTACGTGACGTTTGGTTAGGTTAGGTCTTGATAGGTTCGGCTAGGGTATCTTTGACTTTTGGATATACACTGCTAGCGGATGGAATTCAGCGCTCTTCTGTGCTCTAGTATGCTCTGCATTGCTCTGTCGATGCTAGGAATTATAGTCCGCTCTCTTCAGGTTAAGCTAGAATAGGTTTGGTTATGCTAGGTAACGTCAGGTTACGTTAGGATATCTCTGACTTTTGTGCTCTTTGCTGTTGTTTGGTGGCTTTCAGCCCTCTACTTTGCTCTAGTATATACTGATTGGCTCTATGGAGGCCAGCAATATTGGTCTCGGCACGTTAGTATGAGTTATGTTACGTTTGGTCCCGTTACTGCTTGGTTAGGTTAGGACAGGGTAGATTTGACATTTCCGTTATACGCTACTACTCGGTGGTTTTCTGCGCTCTACAGTGCCCTAGTATGCTCTGTTTGGGTCTGAGCGGGCGAGATAATGTGATCTCCGCACGTTAAGTTTGTTAAGGTTAGTTTAGAATATGTCAGGATAGATTTGACTTTTCTGCGAAACGCTGCCGTTCCGCGGATTCCTGCGCTCTACCCTCCTCAAATATTATCCGCTTTGCGATGGGGAGGATCGCAATTGTGGCCATTGCACGTTAGATTAGATTAGGTTACGTACGTTTTTGTTTTGTGTAGTTCGGTTAGGATAGGGTAACCTAGGCTTTTGTACTATACACGGCCATTCGGCGTGTCCCTGCGCCAGACATTGCTCTGCTTTACTCTGCTTGACACTGGGGTGGCGAGAAATATTGGTCGTGACACGATAGTTTGAGTTAGGTTACGTTTGGTTTTATTGCGGTTGGCTTGGTCAGGAGTGGACACCTTTGACTTTTGTGCTGTACACTGATGTCAGCTGGATTTCTGTGATCTACTGTGCTCCGGTATACTCTGCTCGACTCTTGGGAGGCGAGAAATAGCGGCCGCAGCACTTTGGGTTTAGTTATGTTACGATAGGTTTGGCTAGGTTGGGCTACGCTTGGTTAATGTAGATCATACTTTCGTGCTATACGCTGTTTTTCTTTGTATACCTGTGATCTACACAGCTCTACTACATTCTGCTTGGCTCCGTGGAGGCCAGGAGCTGTGGTCGCGGCAGGTTCCATTGAGCTTCGCTACGCTTTGTTAGGTTAGGCTACGTCCGGTTAGGTTACGATATGTTCGACTCCTGTCCTATTCGTAGCAATGCGGTTGATTTCTGCGCACTACTGAGCTCTATTACAATCTGCACGTCTCTGTGGATGCCAACAATGGTGGCCTCGTCATGTTAGGTTGAGCCACGCTGCGATTGGGTATGTCACGTGTGCCTATGTCATGATATGCTACTCTGACTTTCATGCTATACACTGCTTTTCGGAGGATCTTTGTGACGTAGAGTGCTCTACTATAGTCTGCTTTGCCCTGGGGAGGCCAGAAGCAATGGCCACGGCACGTCATGTTGGGTTATGCTACGTATGACAAGTTTGGCTATTTTAGGACGGAATGGCTTAGACTTTTGTCCCATTCAAGGCCACTCGGTGCATTTCGGCGCCCAACGGCGCTCTAACATTATCTGCTCAGCTCTGGGGTGGCCAGGATAGTCGTCCCGGCACGTTAGGTTGTTTTATGTTACGTTCAGTTAGGGTAGGTTAGGAAGGCTTGGTTAGTATTTCTATGATTCTTGTGCTTTACACTGCTATTCGGCGGATTCCTGCGCTCTACATTGCTCTACCGCACTCTGCTCGACTCTGGCGAGGCGAGTAATAGCGCTCGCGGCAATTTAGTATGATTCAGTTTACGTTCTGTTAGGATAGGTTATGGTAAATTTGGTTAGAATACCACTGACTTTCGTGACATACACTGTTATTCGGTGTATCTCAGTGATCTACTGTGCTCTACCACTTTCTGCTTGGCTATGGGTGGTCAAGGAGCAGTGGTCGCTGCACGATACGTCGAGATATGCTACGTTCGGTTAGGTTAGGTTATGTCATGTTATGCTAGGGTATCTACGGCCTTTGTGCTATTCTCCGCAATACGGTGGATTTCTGAGCTATTCTGTGGTCTGGTATATTCTGCTTGTCCCTGTGGAGGCCAGCAATGGCGGCACCGTCGCAATAGATTGAGTTATGTTACGTTTGATTAGTTTAGGATTGGCTACTCTGACTTTTGTGCTTTTCAGTGCTTTTCCGTGGATATCTGCGCTCTAATGTGCTCTAATATGCTCCGCTTTGCTCTGGAAGGAGAGCAATATTGGTCTCGTCACGTTATGTTTACCTAAACTACGTTTCGGTATGTTAGGTTAGGCCAAGTTAGGTCGGGTTATGTTTGACTTTTGTGCTTTACACTTCAATGCGGTGGATTTCTGAGCTCTGCTGTGCTCTAGTACTTTTCCCTTAGCCACGGAAATGCCAGAAATAATGGTTTCGGCACGTTAAGTTGAGTTAGGCTGCGATTGGGTAGTTTAGTTTGTGTTAAGTTCGGTAACTGTAGCTATGACTTTCGTGCTGAACACTGACGTTCGGTGGACTTCTGCGCACGTCGAAGCTCTACTACATTCTGTTTCGACCTTCGGATGCCAGCAATAGTGTCCTCGGCACGTTATGATGCGTTGGGCTACGTTTGTTTAGGTTATGCAAGCATACATTAAGTCTGGGTAGATATGAATTCTGTGCTATACCCTTCTATTCTATGGACTTCTGCTCCAGATTGTCTTCTAGTATGTTCTGCTGGACTCTGGGGAGGCCAGCAATAGCGGGCGGGGTAACTTTGGTTTTGTTATGTTACATTTGGTTATGTTAAGGTTGGATATATTAGGACAGGATAGCTTCGACTTTTGTGCTGTACACTGCTATTCGCTGGACTTCTGCGCTCCAGAGTGCTCTAGTTTGCTCTGCTTGTCTCTGTGGTGGCCAGCAACGGTCTTCTCCGCACGTTAGTTTGAGATATGCTACTTCCGGTTGTGTTACATTTGGTGCGGTTAAGATATGATAGTTCAGACTTTTGTGCGATATACTGCTACCAGCGGATTTCTGCCCTCTACTGCTTTCTAATATTTTTCGCTCTGCTCTGGGGAGATCAGCAGTAGTGGTCTCGGAGCGTTAGGCTTAGATATGCTACGTTTGCGTATGATAATTTTGGATATGTTAGGAGAGAATAGGTTAGACTTTTGTGACATTCACCGTTGTTCGTTGGATTTCTGCTATCCACTACGCTCTCGTATGTTCTGCATGGCTCTGGTGCGGTCGGTTATAGTGGTATCGGCACGTAACGTTGTGTTATGTTACGTTCCGTTAGGTTAAGTTAGGAAGGCTTAGCTCGGATTTCTATGACTTTTGTGCTGTACAATGCTGCTCGGTGGATGTCTGCGCTCTTATGTCCTCTAATGTGCTCTGCTCGGCTCTACGAAGGCCAGCAATGGCGGCCGCAGCACGATATGCTGAGCTATGCTACGTTTGGTTAGCATAGGTTATGCCAGGTTTGGCCAGGGTGCCCCCGGCGTTTGCGCTGTGGGCTGCTATGCGGTGGATCTCTGCGCTCAGCATTGCTCTACTATACCCTGCTCGATTCAGGGGTTGCGAGCAATAGCGGTCGTGGCACGTTACGTTGAATTATGTTACGTTTCGTTAAGTTAGGTTAGGCTAGGTTTGGTCAGGGAAGCCTTGACTTTCGCGCTATACATTGCTTTTCGATGGATTTCTGTGGTTTACTGTGCTCTTCTACATTCTCCTAGGCTATGGGGAGGACAGGATCAGTGGTCGCGGCACTTTATGGTGATATATGCTACGTTCGGTATGGTCAGGTTAGGCCAGGTTAGGTTATGGTGTCCAAAACTTTTGTAGCATGCAGTGCTATTCGGTGGATTTCTGCGCCCTACATTGCGCGACATCGCTCCGCTCCACTCTGGGAATGCGAGCAATAGCGGTCGCGGCGCGCTAGCTTGAGTTAGGTTACGTTCCGTTTGGTTTGATTAGGTAGGTTTCGATATGGTTTCTACGAATTTTGTGCTATACACTGCCACTCGGAGGATCACCACGCTCTTCATTGCTCCACTATACTACGCTCGAC
>NW_016918846.1:5006-5613 GCF_001483705.2 Eufriesea mexicana
CATTCCTGCGCTCCACTTTGCTATAGTACGTGCTGCTTGGCCCCGGGGTGGCCAGTAATACTGGTCTCGGCGAGTTAGGATGAGTTAGGTTTCGTCGCGTGAGGTCAGCTTGGGAAGGTTTGATAAGGATTACTATGACTTCTCTGCCATACACTGCTACTCGGTGTTCTCCTGCGATCTACATTGCTCTACTATACCCTACTCGGCTCTGTGTAGACGACCATTGGTGGTCGTGGCAAGTTAGTTTCAGTCGGTTACGCTTGGTTTGGTTGGGTTAGGTCAAGTTTGATTAATGTAGCTGTGACTTACGAGCTGTACACTGTGATCCGGTGGATCCCAGTGTTCTACTGTGCTCGACTATATTTTGCTTGGCTCTGGGGACGCCTACAGTTGTCGTCACGGCACGTTAAATCGAATTTTGCTACGATTGGAAAGGTTGTGCTAGGACAGGTGTTGCATCGTCGTCTTTTCTTTTTCTTATACACTGCAATGCGGTCGATCTCTGCGCACAACTGAGCTCTAGCACATTCTGCTTGACTCTGTGGAGGACAGCGATAGTGGTCTCGTCGAGTTAGGTTTAGATATGTTGCGCTTGGTTACGTTGATC
>NW_016918847.1:0-9857 GCF_001483705.2 Eufriesea mexicana
AGCCAAGGTGAACATATCAGAACACGGTAGAGTGGAGTAATTCGCCGAGTGGTAGTGTATAGCGCAAAAGTCAAAGCGTCCCTCACCATACCTAACCAATCGAAGCATATCCAAACGTAGCCTAACGCAGTTTCACGTGCAGCGACCACTACTGCTGGCCGCCAAAATGTCGAGCAGAGTATAGTAGGGCAGCGTGGAGCGCTGAAATCCACCGAATATCAGTCTTTGCCAAAAACGTGGAAGCTACACACGCCTAACCCAAACGAACATAACACAGCAGAACGTAACCTGCCCAAACCTAACGTGCCGAGAACACTATTGCTGGCCTCCTCAGCGGCAAGCGTAACACACGAGTGCACAGTAGAGCGTAGAAATCCAACGAAATGCAGTGTATAGCACAAAAGTCAAGACTATCATCTCTTACCATTACCAAACGCAACACATGGCAACGTAGCCTATATCAAAATAGTGTGCCGAGACCACTATTACTTGCCACTCCATCGTCGAGCAGAGTATAGTAGAGCAATGAAGAGGGCAGGAATCCTCCGCATAGACGCGCATAGCATAAAAGTCAGTGCTCTCCTCTCCTACCTCACGAAACGTAACATAAGCAAGCGTAGCATTGCTGAACCTAACGTGCGGAGACCACTATTGCTGGCCCCCGCCAAGCCAAGCAGAATTCACTGGAGCAGTAGGGCGTAGAAATTTACCGCATGGCGGTGAATATCGCAAAGTTCGGATATACCCCGTCCAAACCTAACCTAAACTAACATAAACAAGCGTAACAGAACTAAATCATACGTGCCCCGACCACTACTGCCGGCATCCCCTGAGACAAGCGAAATATGGTACAGCAGAGTAGAGCGCAGAAGTCCAGAGGATATCTGTGTCGAGCACAAGAGTCGAAGATATCCTAACATAACCCAAATGAACCTAGCCTAGCCAAACGGAATCTAACTCAACATAACTTGCGGTGGCAGGTATTGTTAGCCTCCGCACTGCCAAGCGGAGCATATTAGATGAGGGTGGGGCGCAGAAATCCATAGGATCGCAGTGTATAACAGAAAAGTCGAAGCTATCCAAATCAAACCTAAGACAACGGAACATAGCCAAACTTATCCTAACTCAACCTAGTGTGCCGAGACTACTATTACTGGCTTGTCCAGAGCCAAGCATAGCATACTAGGGCACAGAAGAGCACAGAAGTCCACTGAATTGCAGTGTATAGCAGAAAAGTCAAGGATACCCAAACCTAACCCAGGCAAACGTAACCTAACCTGACATAGCAAAGCTCAACATAAGGGGCAGCGACCACCATTGCTGGGCTACCCTGTGCCAAGCAGATTAGAGTAGAGCACAGTAGAGGGCAGGAATCCACCAAAAAACGGTGTACAGCACGAAAGTCGAAGCTATCCTAACCAAACTTAGCCTAACGTGACATTTCCATACGGAACACAACACAAACTGACGTGTCACGGCCACTATTGCTGGTCTCCCTAGATATAATCAGACGCTAGCTGAGCAATGCAGAGAGCAGATGTCGACCGAACAGCAGTGTATAGCACAATAGTCAAAACTATCCTAATCAAACCATGCCTAGCCGAGCCAAGCCAAGCGTAACATAACTCAACCTAGCATGTCGAGACGACCATTTCAGGCCGCCCCAGATCCTAGCAGAACATATTAGGTCACAGTAGAGCGCAGAAATCCACCGTATAGCAGTGCATAGCGCAGAAGTCAAAGATATCCTATCCAAACATGTCCTAACCTAACCAAACCGAACGTAGCCTAACTAAACATAACGTGCCACGAATAATATTGCTGGCCAGCCCAGAGGCAACCAGAGGATATTACAGCAATGAACAACGCAGAAATCCACCGTTTATCGGTGTACAGCATAAAGGTCATAGCAATCATATCCTAACCTAACCATACGTATCGTAACTGAACGTAACGTAAATCATCCTAACGTGCCGGGACCGCCGTTGCTGGCCACCACATAGCCAAGCAGAACATATTAGAGCGCAGTATAGAGCAGTGATCCGCCGTATAACAGGATATATTACAAAGTTCATGACCGTCCTAACCAAACGTAGCATACCCTAACAAAGCCAAGCGTAACCTAACGCAACCTAGAGCGCCACGATCAAAATTGTTGGCCTACTGAGAGTAGAGCGGAGTGCAGCACAGCAATGCAGAGCACAGATATCACTGAACAGAAGTGTATGTCATAAAAGTCAAAGCTACCCTCTCCTAACCGAACCAAACGTAACATAACCATACGCAACCTAATTCAGGCTAAGGTGCCGCGGCCACTAGTCCTTGCCTCCCCATATCCGAGCAGAGAATGTCAGATCACAGTACAGGGCAGAAATGGACCGTATATCAGCGTATAGCAGTGAAGTCATAGAAACCCTATCAAAACCATACCCAGCTAGGCCTTACCGAACGTAGAATAGCTAAACCTAACAAGCCGAGACCCCTATTGATGCACTCCACAGAGCCAAGCAGAACGTATTAGTGAACAGTAGAGCGCAGAAATCCACCGAACAACAGTGTGCAGCGCAAAAGCCAAAGCCATCCTAACCAAACATAACCAAACCTTACCTTACCAAGCGTAACAAAACTCAAACGAATCTGCGACGACCGCTATATCTGGCCTCCCCAGAGTCGAGTAGAGAATAGTAGTGTTGCGAGGAGCGCAGAAATCCTCCGAATAGCAGAGCATAGCACAAAAGTAAAAGTGATACTATACTTTTTTTTTTCTTTTCACGTGGGGGAAATCATCCAAAGATACCCGGCCCCCTTAGGGGTGGGGGCGGGGTTATGTGGGATTTTTACAGACTAAAACCCCCACGATGGCCAGCCCTTCGCATTTCGGTGCGCCCTGGACTTCGCGGCGACGCAATTGCCAGGACGCCCCCGCGACGCAACCGCAGTTCCCTCCCGGCACGACGGGTAATCGCACCCGAAGCGATCACGTCCATGCGCGCGAGACAGGTCGTTTACAGGCACACACACACACACCCACACGCACACAACGCGCATACCACCGCACCGCAACGCATGCATACCCTGCGGACGCCGCGCGACCATCGCGCGACGCCACGCGCCCAGACCACGGTCTCTCGAACTGACGGGCCCCCACACGTCAGCTCGTGGTCGCCCTGACCTAGGTAACAACGGCAGTGAGAGACGTTCCCCCGGCCGTAGGTACATGGTCGCTCGCGAAGGCGGAGGTCTAACGATTTAACACATCCGGCAGTGCGCGCACCGCCTTCCGGCGCCGCGCTTGCAGCCTCCGCCGCCCTACGCGCGAGGAGCACGCGCTACGCCCGCGGGCTCTCTCCGCGGTCTCCTTCTGTAGCACAACCGCCTCGCAGAAGGAGCCCACCGCACGCCACGCACCTATGCCCTCCGTCATCCGCGCCACGACGACTGAGAGCGAAAGATCCCTACCCACCAGGCGACACAGTACCCGGCGCTCGCGAGCCCACGCCGGACATTCCTCCAGCGTGTGCTGCACCGTGTCCCGCCCTTCCCCGCAGTGATGACACCGCGTGTCACGTTCCCGCCTGATACGACAAACGTACTCTCCGAAGCACCCGTGCCCGGTTAGCACCTGTGTCAGGCGGAATGTGTGCCGGCTGCCGCTGCGCCCCCATGCATCCAACACGGGGAGCACAGCCTCGATCGCCCGGTGCCGCCGGCTACTCGGCTTCCTCAGCCGAGCTCGCCAGGCGATCATCAAGGACTCTCCAACCCTTCGCCTCAATGAAACGGACCCCTCTTCAGGAGTACCGCCGCCGCCAGCGTGTAGGAGACCGTAGATACGGGCCTCCCCCACCGCTTGCAGTTCGAATGGCGGGACACCCGCCAGGACCATCGCCGCCTCGTGGGATATCGTGCGGTCACCGCGCACGACCCTGATCGCCATCCTGCGAGCGACTCGCCGGAGAATCACTGGACTGCGCGGACTGGCGACCAGGTCGTTCGCCCAGATCGGAGTCCCGTAAAGTGCCACCTAGCGAACGACTCCTGTGTAGAGGCGGCGCACCCTCCCGTCTGGCCCTCCCAGGTTGGGTAGAAGGCGACACAGCGCCCCGCCATACCTTCCAGGCGTGATTCCAGCGCGAGAAAATGTTCGTCTAATTTCCAGTGGCTATCGACGATGAGACCGAGGTATTTCATCCGGTCCCGTGTCTCGACCACGACGTTCCCCACTCGCATCAGGGACTTGGGCGGTTTCCCCTGGTGCCGATGGCAAAGCCACATTGCCTCGGTCTTCTCGGGGGAGATACACAGCCCTAGCCTCTGGATGCTATTCGCGACGAGGGCCACGCCGCTTTCCGAGCGCAGCGTGGCCTTCCCCCAACTCGACCCGGCGGCCATTACCAGCGTGTCGTCCGCGTTACACGTTAGGCTCAGGCCGCGGGGTGGGGGGGTGCGCAACACGGCGTCGTACGCGAGGTCCCAGAGGATCGGCCCGAGTACCGATCCCTTTGGAACCCCGCAGTTCGTCGCACGCACGACGGACGAGTATCGTCCGGGATACTCGATCGAGCGCTCCGCCAAATAGTCGCCGATCACGCCCATCATGTATTGGGGAACCCTGTGGTACAGCAGGGCAGGGTAATGAAGGCGTTGGCGATATCCACACCGACCGCCAGCACCACTCCGCCACGGTCGACGGCAGCATCCGACTGGGTACGAACGCGCTTGATCGCGTCGATCGTCGACCGACCATGCCGGAATCCGAACTGGCTGACGCTGAGATCGGGACCCACGTTCGTTAAATGATCTCGGAGGCGGGCAGCTAGAACGCGCTCGAAGAGCTTGCCCGCCTCGTCGAGCAGACATATCGTCCGACATGCCTTCGGAGAGTTCGGCGGCTTCCCTGGTTTCGGGATCAGCACGACCCTCGCTCTCTTCCAACATGCCGGGAAGCGACCGGTCCTGAGGCAGCTGTCGAACAGCCGTCGGATACGGTCACCCCACGCTTCCAGTGCCAGTGCAAATGCTCGGCCTGGGATGCCGTCTGGTCCGGGGGCGGTGCTCCTCGACCCCATCCTAACGACCGCACGGCACAACTCCTCCCGCGAGACCCCCAGCTCGTCGGACCACCCGATCAGTTCCGACCGCACTGCCGTGGGATGCAACCGAACCGCCGCCACCACAGGGAAGAGGGTATCGGTCACCCGCCGCAGGAGCTCGGGGTCCATACGCTCGGTCGCGGGGGGCACCCATGCCCTTAACTTCCGCAATACTAATGTATAGGGGCATCCCCACGGATCGCCTTTGAGCGTCGAGAGGAGTTCGTCCCATTGCCGAAATTTGGCCCTGCAAGTGATCCTATACTATTCTAACCAAACCTAACACAACCAAACTTAACGTAACACACCCTAACTTGACGCGGCCACAATTTCTGTCCACCACAGAGCAAAACAGAGCATATCAGAGCACTGGAGTGCGGCGATATCCACCGAACATCAGTGTATAGTTCAAAAGCCATAGCCGCCCTAGACTAACCTAACGAATCGGAACATTACCATACGTAGCCGAACAAATCCTGGCGTACCGCAGCCGCCATTGCTGGCCTCGCCAGAGCCAATCAGAAGATATTAGACGAGAGTAGAGCGCAGAATTTCATAGAATCGCGGTGTACAGCAGAAAAGTCGAGGACACCCAAACCTAACCTAGACAAGCGTAACCTGTTCTGACACAGCCATACTCAATACAACGTGCCGCTGCCACTATTGCTGGCCTCGCAAGTGCCAAGTAGGCTAGGGTAGAGCACGGTAGAGGACAGGTAGCCGCCGAAATGCTGTGTCTACCTCGAAAGTCAAAGATATCCTAACCAAGGCGAATCAAACCATACCTGACCGAACGTAACATAACACAACCTTACGTGCCAGGACCACTATTGTTGGCATCCCGAGAGCCGAGCGGAGTGTAGAATCGCAATGCAGAGCAAAAGTGAAAGCTACTGTACCCCAACCATGCCAAACGTAACTTAACCGAACACAACATATCTCTGCCTGACCTGTCGCGAACACTACTGCTGGCCTCCCCACGGCCAAGCAGAATATGCTAGAACAGAGTAGAGCGCAGAAATTCAACGAATAGCAGTGTAATGGGCAAAAGTCAAAGATGACGTAACCATGCCTAACCTAACCTAACCTAACCCAATCGTACGCAATGTAACTGAACCTACAGTACCACGATAGCCACTGCTGGCATCCCCAGATTCGAGTAAAATAGAGTGAAGTCGCGAAGAGCACAGAAATTCTCAGAATAGCAGTGTGTAGCGCAAAAGTCAAAGGCATCCTAACCAAACGTAACCAAACCTAACCTTACCAAGCGTAACAAAGCCCAACCGAATCTGCAACGACCGCTATATCTGGCCTCCCCAGAGTCAAGCAGAAGCTATTAGAGGAATGCTGGGCGCAGATATCTTGCGAATAGCAGTCTATAGCACAAAGGCCAAAGCGGCCCTAACCAGACATAACCAAACCTAACACAACCAAGCGTAACATAACTCAACCGAGCCTGCGACGACCGCTATTGCTGGCCTCCCCAGAGACAAGCAGATGCTAGTAGAGCAACATAGAGCGCATATATTGACCCAGTAGGGGTGTATAGCACAAAAGCCGAAACTACACTAACCAAACCTCTCCGAACCTAGACATGCAATGCGTAGCCTAACACAATCTTACGTGCCGAGGCCAATGTTGCTGGCCTCTCCAGAGCCAAGCAGAGCAATCTAGAGCACAGTAGTGCGCAGATGTACACCGAACAACAATCCATACCACGTAAGTCAAGAAAATCCAACCTAACCCAGGCTAACATACCCCAACCAAACGTAGCGTAACTCAAGTTTACGACCAGAGAAAACTGTAAATGGCCTCCCCATAGTCGGACAGAGTATGGAAGATCAATATAGGTCGTAGAAATCCACCTAATTGCGGTGTATAGCACAGAAGCCAAAACTAACCTCCCCTAACATTACCAACCGTGACATTACCAACTGACTATTGCTGGCCCCAGTAGAGTCGAGCATGGTATAGTGGAGCACAGTAGAGCGCAGAAAGCTACAAAATGGCAATTTGCAGCACAAAAGTCAAGGACACCCTACCCCGACCAGACCTAACCTAACCTGACCAAACTTTGAACAACTAAACCTAACGAGTCGAAACCACTGCTTCTGGCCTCCCCAGTGCCAAGCAGAGCGCAGTAGAGCACAGTAGAGCGCAGAATTTCAACGAATAGCTGTGTATAGCACAAAAGTGTAAGCCATCCTCACCAAACCCAGCATAACCTGTCCTAACCAAACGTTACCTAACACAATCTATCGTGCCACGTCCGCCATTCATGGCCTCCGGAAGGTCGAATATAGTATAGCAGAGCAACGAACGGAGCAGAGGTCCACCGAATAGCAGTGTATAGCACAAAAGTCAAAGGCACCCCGTCCTAACTTAACCAAACCGAACCAAACCAAACGTAAACTAACAGAACCTAACGCGCGAATTGCGGCGCACAGCACAAAAGTCAAATCAGCCCTCTCCTGACATAGCCAAATTTTACACTACCATATGTAGCACAAATCAACATATCGTGCCGCGTCCGCCATTCCTGGCGCGCCAGAGGCAAGCAGGGTGTAATATTGCACAGTAGGTCGAAAAGTCCATAGAATAGCAGTGTGTAGCACAAGAGTCGAAGCTATCCTAACATAACCCAACATAACCTAACCTAACCAACCGCAATCGAACTGAACCTAACGTGCCGCGAACACCATTGCTGTCTTCCCGACAGTCGAGCAGAGTATAGTAGAGCAATATAGAGCGCAAAAATTCACCGAAATGCAGAGTATAGCACAAATGTCTAATCTACCCTGTCCTAACCTAAGCAAGCGTATCGTACCTGAACGCAACATAGTTCTGTCTGACGTGCCGAAAGCACTATTCCTGGTCTCCCCACAGCCAAGCAGAATATTCTATGGCCCAGTAGAGCGCAGAAATGCACAGGATAGCAGCGTATAGCACAAATTTCAAAGCCACCCTAACCAAACTTAGCCTACCCTAACCTAACAAAACGTAACCTAAATCAACCAAACGTGGCACGACCGCTAGTGCTGCCTCCGCAGAGACGAGCAGAACATATTAGAGCAGAGTAGAGCGCAGATATCCACCGTACAGCAGTGTGTAGCACTAAAGACAAAGCTATCTTGTCCTAACCTGACAAAACGTAACGTAACGAAACGTAGCCTATCTCATCCTGACGTGCCAAGACCACCATTGCTGCCTCCCTACAGGCAAGCAGAACATATTGGAGCACAGTAGAGAGCAGAAATCCAACGAATAGCAGTGTATAGAACAAAGGTCGAAGAAAACATGACCATACGTGACCTAACCAAGCATAACCAAACGTAACCTAACTAAGCCCACCGTTCCACGGCCGCTATTGCTGGTCTCCGCAGAGTCGAGCAGAGTATAGTAGAGCAATGAAGAGCTCAGAAATCCATCGAATAGCAGTGTATGGCAAAAAAGTCAAAGTTACGCTATCCTAACCTAATGAAGCTTAACCCGGCCAAACGTAATATAACTCAACATGACGTGACAAGAGCACCATTGCCGGCCTCCCAGCGCCAAGCAGCGCATACTAGAGGATCATATAGCCATAGGTCGATAGAATGGCAGTGTATAACACGAAAGTCAAAGACGTCCATACCTAACCCCAACAAACCAAACCTATTCGAGCGTAACTTAACACAACCTAACGGCCCGCGGCAACAATTTCTGTCACTGCCGCATTAAAGCAAAGAATATTAGATGGTAGTAGAGGCAGAAATGCACCGGATAGCAGTGTATAGCACAATAGTCGAGGGTATCCTACCTTAACTAAACGAAACGTAACATAACCGTACGCAATGTACATCAGCCTAACGTGCCGAGGCCACTACAGCTGCCCTCCGCATAGTCAAGCAGGATATACTAGAGCTCAGTAGATCGTAGGAATCCACCGAATAACTGTGTTTGCCACAAGAGGTAAAGCTACGCTTTCCAAACCTAACCAATCGTAACATAGTCGAACGCAGCTTAGCATAGAGTGACATGACGAGTGCGACTGCCGCTGACCTCCCCAAGCCAAGCAGAGCATGACAGAGCACGGTGGAGCGCAGATATCCACCGAAGAGCTGTGTATAGCACAAAAGTCGCGGTCACCCTATCCTACACTAACCATAACTTACACAGCCGAACTCAGAATAACTCAACCTAATGTGCCGCGGCAACAATTACTGGCGTCCCAGGAGACGAGCAGAGTATGATAACACAAAATTGATCGCAGAAGTCCATACGATAGCAGTGTGTAGCGCAAAAGACAATTTTACCCCTACCTAAAACAAGACAACCTAGCACAACCAATCGCAATCTTACTCAACCTATTGTGCCGAGACCACTATTCCTAGTAACCCCAGATTCGAGAAGAGTAGAGTAGAGCCACAAACAGCGCAGAAATCCTCCGAATAGCAGTGTATACCACAAAAGCCGAATTTGTCCTTTCGCATCCTGGCCAAACATAGCATAAACATACGTAACGTAACAAAGCCTAACGTGCCTAGGCCACTGATTTTGGCCTCCCCAACGCCAAGCAGAAGATATTAGAGTAGAGCGGAGAATAGAAATCAATAGAATGGCAGTGTATAGCAGTAAGGGAAAGGCTATCTAAACCTAACCCATACTAGCATAACCTAACCCATGCTAGCATATCCAAATCGAACGTATCGAATCTAAACCTTACGCGACGCAGACTCCGATTCTGGACTCCCCACAGCAAAGCAGGGCGTGTTAGAGCACAGC
>NW_016918848.1:0-1403 GCF_001483705.2 Eufriesea mexicana
CGGCGGATCTCAGCGATCTACAGTGCTCTGGAGTGTTAGCCTTGGCACTGGTAAGCCCAGCAACAGTGGTCCCGTCATGATATATTGAGTTATATTGCGTTCGCTTAGGACATGGTAGGCTGATTGGTTGGGGTATCTTCTACTTTTGTGCTCTGCACTGCAATTTGGTGGATTTCTGCGCTTTACATAGCTCTAATATGCTCTGCTTGGCTCTAAGGATGCCACCAATGGTAGTCTCGTCACGTTATGTTGAGATAAAAAGCTATGTTTGGTTAGGTTAAGAGAGGATAACTTTGTCTTTTGTGACAAACGCTGCTATTCGGTGAAATTCTGCACTATACATAGCTCTCCTTTTCTCTGCCCGACCCCGTTGTGGCCAACAATAGTGCTCGTGACACGATTGGGTGATTCCGGTTACGTTTGGTTAGGCTAATTTGCGTGAGGTTGGGTCATGATTGCTTTGGCTTTTGTGCTATATACTGCATGTTGGTGAAGTTCTGCGCCCTACTGTGCACTGGTATGCTTTCCGTGGCACTGGGGAAACCAAAAATAGTGGTCTCGGCTCGTTAGGTATAGTTAGTGCAAGTTTAGCTGGGTTAGGTTCGGTCTGGTTCGGTTGGAATATATTTGACCTTTGTGCTATACCATGCTATTAGGTGACGCTGTGCGCCCTACTGTGCTCTAGCATATTCTCCTTAGTTCTAGGGCTTCCAGCGATGGTGGTCTCGGTACGTTAGGTTTAGCTATGATACTTTCGGTTTTATTACGTTTGGTTAGTGTAGGATTGGGTAGCCCTGACTTTTGGGCTATACACTGCTATTCGATGGACTTCTGCCCTATAGTGTGCTCTAATGTGTTCAGCTTGGCCCAGAGAGAGCAAGCAATAGTGTTCTCGGCTCGTTACGCTCAGTTAGGCTACATTTTGTTAGGTTAGGTTAGGACAGGCTAGGCTAGGATGTCCTTGACTTTTTTGCTTTACGGAGCAATGCGGCTGTCTTCTGCGCTCTACTGTGTTCTAGTATATTCTGCTTATCTCTGGGGCTGTCAGCAATGTAGGTCTAGACACGTTACGTCGAGTTTGGTTACGTTTGGTTTTGTTACGTTTGCTAATATTACGTTTGGATACGTTATGCTAGGGTAACGTCGACTTCCGCGCTGTAGGCTGCTTTTCGGTGGATTTCTGCTCACCACCGAAATATAATATGCCCTGCTTTGATCTGGCTAGGCCATAAATGTTGGCTACCGCGCGTTAGGTTGATTTATGTTGCGTTTCGTTAGGTTAGGCTTGTTTTGGTTTGGTTAGGATAACACTTTGGTTTGGTTAGGATAACTTTGACTTTTGTGCTATACACCGCTATTCTGAGGATTTCTGCGCTCTACTGTGCTCTAGTGTATTCTGCTCG
>NW_016918849.1:0-318 GCF_001483705.2 Eufriesea mexicana
AACGCCTTCAATCCAATGGCAAGTACAGACATCTACTTTCCAGAGAATAGGTCTACTCAAAGTCTATAATCTGTTATAGCTTCGTGAATAGGTCGCGTATCGCCTTCAACCAATGGCAAGAACAGCCATGTACTTGCCAGAGAATTGGTATTTTCAAAATTTATAATCCGTTGTTGCTTGGTGAATAGGTCGCCCAACGCCTTCAATGCAATGGCAAGTACAGCCATTTTCTCGCCAGAGAATATGTCTACTGAAAATCCATAGTCTGTTATAGCTTGGTGAATAGGTAGCCTAACGCCTTGAATGCAATGGCAAGTA
>NW_016918849.1:415-675 GCF_001483705.2 Eufriesea mexicana
CATCTACTTGCCAAAGAATTGGTCTATTCAAAATTTATAATCTGTTATAGCTTGGTCAATAGTTGGCCTGATGCCTTCAATCCAATGGCAAGTACAGCCATCTACTTGCAAGAGGATACGTGTATTCAAAATCTAAAATTTGTTATAGCTTGGTGAATAGATCGCCTAACGCCTTCAATCCAATCCCAAGTACAGCTATCTACTTGCCACAGAACAGGTCTATACAAAATCTGTAACCTCTTGTAGCTTGGTGAATACAT
>NW_016918850.1:0-859 GCF_001483705.2 Eufriesea mexicana
CATATCAAAAACTAACGGGCCGCGAACACATTTTCTGACCTTCCCAGAGTCAAGCGGAACACACTGTTGGAGAGCGGAGGGCAGAAACCCTTATAATCGCAGTGTATATCAGAAAAGTCACAGCTACCCAAGTCTAACTCAAAGCAACAGGGCAAAACCAAGTTCAGCATATATCAACCTAACGTGCCGAGACCGCTATTGCTGGCCTCCTCAGAGCACCAAACGGAACACTCTAGTGAGGACTAGAACGCAGATATCCATAGAATCGTTGTGTATACCAGAAAAATCGAAGATACCCGAGACCTAATCCATACCAACGGAACATAGCCAAACATTGCCTGAGTCAACCTAACATGCCTAGACCGCTATCGTTGCCATCCCCAGAGCCAAGCAGGACATACTAGAGCACGGTAGAGAGCAGAAATCCACCGAATAGTAGCGTACAGCGCAAAAGATGAAGATATCCTAACCGAAATTGGCCGAACCCTATCTAACCGGACTTAATCACACTCAGCATAACAGGCCATGACCAGTATTGTTGGCCTCTGAGAGCCAACATGAAAATATTAGAGCACTGTAGGGCGCAGGAATCCATCTAATAGCTGACTATAGCATTAAAGGCACAGCTATCCAATACAAACAGAGGAACATAATATAATCGAACGTATCCTAACTTAACCTGACGTGCCGCGACCACTATTACTGGCCTCCACGGGGCCAAGTGGGACATTCTAGAGGGCAGTAGAGCGCAGAAATGCAACGAAAAGCTGTGTACAGCACAAAAGTCAATGATATTCTAACCAAGCTTAGCATAACTCAACCTACACGAACGGAACCTGTCTCAGCATAACGTGCCGAG
>NW_016918851.1:0-210 GCF_001483705.2 Eufriesea mexicana
ATGTCAATAAAATTCAATTTTCCAGACAGATTCTATAGCATAACAATGGATATAGCGCGCCAGTATAATCTTTCCCCTTATGTATGCAAGAAAGTTAGGTCGCCACGATATTATTCGAAAAGGTCAATAAAATTGAATTTTCCATCCAGATTCTATAGCATTGCAATGGCTATAGCACGCCAATAGAATCTTTCCTTCATATTTATGCAA
>NW_016918851.1:332-1072 GCF_001483705.2 Eufriesea mexicana
CAAGAAAGTTAGGTCACCACGATATTAGTCGAAAATGTCAATATAATTGTATTTTCCAGACAGATTCTATAGCATTGCAATGGCTACTGCGCGCCAGTAGAATCTTTCCTCCTTATATATGCAAGAAAGATATGTCACCACGATATTAGTCGAAAATGTCTATCAAAATGTATTTTCCATGAAGATTCAATAGCATTGCAATGGCTACAGCACGCCACTACTATCTTTCGTCCTTATTTATGCACGATAGTTAGCCCACAACGATATTAGTCGAAAACGTCAATAATATTGAATTTTCCAGCCTGATTCTATAGCATCGCAATGACTATAGCACGCCAATAGGATATTTCTTCCTTATTTATGCAAGAAAGTTAGCTCACCACGATATTAGTCGAAAATGTCAATAAAATCGTATTTTGCACGCAGATTCTATAGAATTGCAATGGCTATATCATGCCTATAGTATCTTTCCTCCTTATTTAGACAAGTATGTTTGCTCATCAGGATATTAGTCGAAAATGTCAATAGGATTGAATTTTCAAGCCAGATTCCATAGCATTGCAGTGGCTATAGCGCGCCAATAGAATCTTTCCACCATATTTATGCTAGACAGGTAGCTACCACGATAATAGTCGAAAATGTCAATAAAAATGTATTTTCCATCCAGATTCGATAGGATTGCAACGGCTACAGCTCGCCAATATAGCCTTTCCTCCTTATTTATGCATGAAAGTTATCTC
>NW_016918852.1:0-832 GCF_001483705.2 Eufriesea mexicana
TTGCAAAAATAAGGTGGAAAGATTCTATTGGCCAGCTATAGCCATTGGAATGCTATGGAATCTAGCTGGAAAATTCTATTTTCTTGTCATTGTCGACAAATATCGTCGTGACCTGACTTTCTTGCATAAATAAGGAGGAAAGAGTCTATTGGCGTGCTATAACCATTGCAATGCTATAGAATCTGGCTGGAAGATACAATTCTATTCACATTTTCGTCTAATGTCGCTGTGATATCTCTTTGTTGCATAAATATGGGGGAAAAGTTCCATTGGGGTGCTATAGCCGCTGCAGTGCCACAGAATCTGGCTGGAAAATTCAATTTTATCGACATTGTCGACTAATATCGCGGTGAGCTAACTTTCTTGCATATATTAGCAGGAAAGACACTACTGGATTGGCGTGCTATAGCCTTTGGAATGATACAGAATCTGACTGGAAAATAAAATTATATTGACATTTTCGACTAATATCGGGGTGAGCTAACTTTCTTGCATATATTAGCAGGAAAGACACTACTGGCGTGCTATAGGCATAGAAATGTTATAGAACCTGGCTGGAAAACCCAATTTTATTAACATTTTATCCAATTTTATTAACATTTTCTTCCAATTCCGTGGTTAGCTAGCTTTCTAGCATAAACGAAGAGGGAGATTCTATTGGCGTGCTATAGCCATTGCAATGCTGAAGAATCTTGCTGGTATATCATATTTTGTTGATATTATGACTTATATCGTGGTGAGCTAACTTTCTTTCATAAATAAGTAGGAGAGATTCTATTGGCACGCTATAGCCGTTGCAATGCTATAGAATCTGGCTGGAGGTTCCAATTTT
>NW_016918853.1:0-1185 GCF_001483705.2 Eufriesea mexicana
CTCTACTGTGCACTTGTATATTCTGCTTGGCTATTGGGAGGACAATAATAGTGGTTTCAGCAACATAGCTTTATTCCGGCCACGTTTGGCAAGGCTACGTAAATATGTGTTATGTTTGGATAGCTTTGACTTTTTTGCTATACACTGCTATACGTTGAATTTCTGCACTCTACTGTGCTCTGGTATGCTCTGCTTGGCTCTGGGGAGGCTAGCAATGATGGTCTCGGCAAGCAAGTTTGGGTTAGGTCACGCACGGCTTGGCTAGGTTCGGAGAGGTTTGGTCAGTATAGCTTTATATGTGTGCTGTAGACTGCTTTCCGGCCGATAACTGCGCACTTCATTGCTCTATTAGCATCTGCCTGTCTCTGGTGGACCAGCAGCAGCAGTTGTGGCAGGTTTGTTTGGGCTATTTTACGCCTGGCTAGGTTACGTTATATTAAGTTTGGTTCGGATAGCTCTGACCTTTGTGATATACACTGCTATTCGGTGGATTTCTGCGCTCTGCTTTGCTCTATTTTACTCCGATTGGCCATGGTTATGCCAGCAGTATTGGTCTCAGCACGATAGCCTGAGTTAGGTTGCGTTTGGTTATGCTACGTTTGACTTGATTAGGACAAGGTAGCCTTACTTTTGTGTTATACACTGCATTTCGTTGGATTTCTGCGCTATGCGTTGCTCTACTATACCCTGTTCGACTATCGGGAGGCCAGCAATAGTGGTCGCCGCACGTTAGAATGAGATATATCACGCTTGGTTATGTTAGGTTACGTTGTGTAACGCTAGGCTGGCTTTGACTTTTGTGCTGCACACTGCTACCCTACGGACTTCTGAGCCATTCTGAGCGCTGTCACGCTCTTCTTGTCTCTGTGGACCTCAGGAATAGTGCTGTCGGCACGTTAGGTTATGTCAGGCTGCGTTTGGTCATGTTACGCTTCGTTAGGTTGGGATAGAGTAGCTTTGACGTTAGTGCTGTACACTGCCAGTCGGAGGACATCTGCGCTCTACTGTTATCTAATATCCCCCTCTTTGATCTGGGAATGCTTGAAATAGCGGCCGCGGCGCGTTAGGTAATAGGTTGAGTTAGGTTACGTTTAGTCAGGTTAGATTCGTTTGATTTCGGTTAGGACACATTTGGCTTTCGTGCTATACACTGCCACTCCATGGATGCCTGCTCTCTAGTCCCCT
>NW_016918854.1:0-466 GCF_001483705.2 Eufriesea mexicana
GCACAAAAGTCGAAGACGTCCTAACGTAACATGACCAAATCGAACCCAAACAAACACATTCTATGTCGTCATAACCTACCGCGACCGCCATTGATGGCCTCCGTGAAGCCGAGCAGAAAACAGTAGCGTACAGTCGAGCGCAGAAATCCGCCGAACAGGAGTGTATATCAAAAACCGAGCAGAAAACAGTAGCGTACAGTCGAGCGCAGAAATCCGCCGAACAGGAGTGTATATCACGAAAGTCGTAGGTAACCTTTCCAAACCTGACACATCGTAACCTACCCAAACATAGTATAATGCAGCATTTCCTGTCGAGACCAATATTGTTTGCCCCCTCAGTGCCTAGCAGAGAACATAGAACACATCAGAGCGAGGAAATCCACCGAAAAGCAGTGAATGGCGCAAAAGTCGAGGTAGCCAAGCCTAACCCAGCCTAACGTAGCATATACGAACGTAGCCTAAATGA
>NW_016918855.1:0-705 GCF_001483705.2 Eufriesea mexicana
AATCTGCCTGGAAAATTCAATTTTATTGATATTTTCGACTAACATCGTGGTGGAAAGACTTTCTTGTATATATAAGGGGGAAAGACTCTACTGGCGTACTATAGTCACTGCAATCCTATAGAATCTGGCTGCAAAATTCAATTTTATTGAAATGCTACAGAGTCTGGCTGGAAAATTCTATTTTATTGCCATTTTCTACTAATATCGTGGTAAGCTGACTATCTTGAACGTTTTCTACTAATATCGTGGTAAGCTGACTATCTTGCGTGGATATGGATGAAATAGCCTACTGGCGTGCTATAGTCATTGCGATGCTATAGAATCTGGCAGGAAAATTCAATTTTATTGATATTTTCGAATAACATCGTGGTCACCTAACTTTCTTTTGTAAATATGGACGAAATATTCTATTGGCGTGCAATAGCCATAGCAAAGGTATAGAATCTGGCTGGAAAACTCGGTTTTGTGGACATTTCGACTAATATCGTGGTGAGCTACCTTACCCGCATAAATAGTGAGAAAAGATACTATCGGCTTGCTATAGCCAATGCAATCCTATAGAATCTGTCTGGAAAACCCAATTTTTTGACGTTTACGACTAATATCGTGGTGGGCGATCTTTCTTGCATAAATAATGAGGAGAGATTCTACTGGCGTAATATAGTCACTGCAATCCTACAGAATCTGGCTGGAAAATTCAATTTT
>NW_016918856.1:0-623 GCF_001483705.2 Eufriesea mexicana
TTACGATAGGGTGGCTCAGGCTTTTGTGCTGTACACTGTACTTCAGTGGATTCCTGCGATATATATTGCTCTACTATAATCTGCCCTACCCTCGGGAGGACAGCCATATTGGTTTCGGCACTTTAGGATCGGTTATGTTACGTTTGGTTAAGTTAATCGTTTCGGCACTTTAGGATCGGTTATGTTACGTTTGGTTAAGTTACGTTTCGTTAGGCAGAGCTAGGATAGCTTTGGCTTTTCTGCTATACACTTGTATTCGTTGGGCTTCTGCGCTCTGCAGCCCTCTAGTATGCTCTGCTTGGCTTGTGGAGGACAGCATTAGTGGTCTCGGCATGTTACCCTTTGGAAAGTAACGTTTGCTTATGTTACGATTGGTTAGGTTAGGACATGGTAGCTTTGACTATTGTGCTATACACTACAATTCGGTGGGTTTGTGCGCTCTGCGTGGCTCTAGTATACTCTGCTCGACATTCCGGAGGCCAGCAATAGTGGTCGCGTCACGGTAGGTTTTGATACGTTGCTTCTGGTTTGGCTGCATTAGGTTATGGTTGGTTAGGATGGCTTTAAATTTTGTGCTATCCACTGCCATTCGGTTGATTTCTGGGCTCTACCGTGCTCTGACA
>NW_016918857.1:0-613 GCF_001483705.2 Eufriesea mexicana
AGCCTTCGTAATGCTATAGAATCAGGCTGGAAAGTTCTATTATATTGACGGTTTCGACTAATACCGTTGGGAGCTATCTTTTTTGCGTAATTAATCATGGTAGATTCTATTGGCGTGCTATAGCCATTGCATTGCTATAGTGTCTGGCTGGAAAATTCAATTTAATTGACATTTAAGATTAATATCGCGTTAAGCTAGCTTTCTTGCTTAAATAAGGAGAAAAGGTTCGGTTAGGGTGCTATAGGCATTGCAATGCTACAGAATCTTGCTGGAAAATTCAATTTTATCGACATTTTCGAATAATATCGTTGTGAGCAAACTTCCTTGCGTAAGTAAGGAGGAAAGATGCTTTTTGAGTGCTATAGCCATTGCAATGATGTAGAATGTGGTTCGAAAATACAATTTTGTTGGCATTTTCGACTAATACCATGGTGAGCAATCTTCCTTGCATAGGTAAGCGTAAGTAAGGAGGAAAAATGCTTTTTGAGTGCTGTAGCCATTGCAATGAGATAGATTGTGGCTGGAAAATACAATTTTGTTTGCATTTTCTACTAATATCGTGGTGAGCTAACTTTCTTGCATAAATAAGGCGGAAACATTCTGTTGGCGTGCT
>NW_016918858.1:0-1149 GCF_001483705.2 Eufriesea mexicana
CCATACACCAATTCTTCCATACATCCATCCAGCCATACAACCACCCATCCATACATCCATCGAACCATTCATCTATCCACCCACACATCCATCCATCCATACATCCATTCTTCCATGCATTCATACATCCATACATCCATAAATACATCCATCCATACCTGAGTCCATCCATACACTCATCAATACATACATCCATATATATATACATCCATCCATTCATACATCCATACATCCATACATCCATACATGCATACATCCATACTCTCTTACAACCATACATTCATACATACATACATCCATACACCCATCATTCCATAGATCCATGCATCCATACAACCGCCCATCCATAAGTTCATACATCCGCACATCCATAAATCCATCCGTCCATACATCCCTACAACCATACATACATCCATACATACATCCATACATACATCCATACATACATCCAACCATACATCCATCCACTGATACATCCAGCCATCCATACGTCCATACGGATATACATCCATACATCCATACATCCGTACATCCTTACATTCGTACATCCATACATTCGTTCATCCATACAAATCCATCCACCCATACCTCCGTCCATCCATACATCCTTCAATCCATACATCCATACATCCGTACATCCTTACATTCGTACATCCATACATTCGTTCATCCATACATACATAAAGCCATCCACCCATACCTCCGTCCATCCATACATCCTTCAATCCATACATCCATACATATATACATCCATTCATTCACACATGCATACGTCCATCCATACATACATCCATGTATCCATACCTCAGTCCGTCCATACATACGTGCATCCAAACATCCATCCACCCATCCACCCAACCATCCATGCATCCATAGAGACATATGTGCATACATCCATACATACATCCATGCAAACATCCATTCAAACATCCATACATACATCCATGCATACATCCATGCAAACATCCATGCACACACCCATACATTCGTCCATACACCCATACACTCAACCATACATTCATCCATACAAGCATCCATACATACATCAATACATAGATACATCCATACATCTGTGCATCCATACACCCGTACATCCGTTCATCCATACCTCAATCCATTCATACATCCATCCATCCATCCAACCATTGA
>NW_016918859.1:0-983 GCF_001483705.2 Eufriesea mexicana
ATATTATTGATAGTTACGACTAATATCGTGGTGGGCTAGCTTTCGTGCATTAATAAGGAGGAAAGATATTAGTGGCGTGCTAAAGCCGTTGCGATGCTATAGAAAATGGCTGGAAAATTTAATATTATTGATAGTTACGACTAAAACCGTGGTGGGCTAACTTTCGTGCATATATAAGGACGAAGGATACTAGTGGCGTGCTGTAGCTATTGCAATGCAATAGAATCTGGCTGGAAAATTCAATTTTATTATCATTTTCTTCTAACATCGTGGTCAGCTAACCTTTTTGTATTAATGCGGACGAAACATAATAATGGCGTGCGTCAGCCATAGCAAAGGTATAGAATCTGGCTGGAAAGCACGATTTTTTGTATATTTTCGTCTAATATCGTGGTGAGCTACCTTTCCTGCATTAATAATGGGGAAAGATTCTATTGGCGTGCTGTAGCCATCGCAATGCTATAGAATCTGGATGGAAAATTCAATTTTGTGGGCATTTTTGACTGATATCGAGATGAGCTTCCTTTCCTGCATACATAATGAGGAAGGATTCTATTGGCGTACTGTAGCCATTGCAATGCTACCCAATACGGCTGGAAAACTCAATTTTATTGACATATCCGACTTATACCGTGGAGACATAACTTTCTTGCATAAATAAGGACGATAGATTCTTTTGGCGTGATATAGCCATTGAAATGCAGTAGAATCTGGCTGGAAAATACATTTTTATTGACATTTTCGACTAATATCGGGGTGAAATAACTGTATTGCATAAATAAGTATGAAATATTCTATTGGCGCGCTATGGCCATTACAATGCTATAGAATCTGGCTTGAAAATTCAATTTTATTGATATTTTCGACTAATATCGTGGTGACCTAACTTTCTTGCATATATAAGGAGGAAGGATTCTACTGGCGTACTATAGTCATTTCAGTCCTATAGAATCTGCCTGGAAAATTCAATTTGATTGACGTTT
>NW_016918859.1:1003-1358 GCF_001483705.2 Eufriesea mexicana
CTTTCGTGCATAAATAAGGAGGAAAGATACTAGTGGGGTGCTATAGCTATGGCAATGCTATAGAATCTGGCTGGAAAACTCGAATCTATTGATATTTTCGGCTAATATCGTGGTGAGCTACATTTCCTGCATTAAGATTGGGGAAAGATTCTATCGGGCGGCTGTAGCCATTGCAATGCTGCAGAATCTATCTGGAAAATTCAATTTTATGGACATTTTCGACTAACATCGTGGTGGGCTAACTTTCGTGCATAAATAAGGAGGAAAGATATCAGTGGCGTGCTAAAGCCATTGCAATGCTATAGAATCTGTCTGGAATATTTAATTTTATTGACATTTTCGACTAATATCGTGG
>NW_016918860.1:0-3282 GCF_001483705.2 Eufriesea mexicana
AAGTCCACCGAACAGCAGTGTACATCACAAAAGTTATAGATATCCAGACAAGACTTAGCCTGAGCTAACCTAACGGAACATAACCTGACACAATCTAACGTGCAGAGGCCACGATTGCTGGCCCTCCGGGGATCAAGCTGAAGGCATTAGAGCACACTATGGCGCAGGAATCCGCTCGAAAACAGACTATAGGCCTAAAGTCATAGCTATCCTCGTCCAACCTAATCAATTTTAACATAAGCGAACGTAACCTAACTCAACCTAACGTGCCGCGACCACTACTGCTGGCCAACCCAGAGCCAAGCACAACACACTAGTGGGAAGTAAGACGCAGAAATCCATATAATCGCAGTGTGTATCGGAAGGGACAGAGCTACCCAAACCTATCCCAAACAAACAAAACATAACCGAACAATGTCTATCTCAACCTAACGTGCCGATACCGCTGTTTCTGCCATCCCCAGGGCCAAGCAGGACATGCTAGAGCGCAGTAGAGAGCAGAGATCCGAGCAATGGCAGTGTATAGCGCAAAAGTCGAAGATATCCTAGCCTAACGTAACAAAGCATTATACAACGAAACGTGACCTAACATTACCAAACGTGCGTAGACCACTATTGCTGACCTCCCCGGACACAACCAATATATATCAGAGCACATTAGAGCGCAGTAGTCCACCGCATTACAGCGTCTAGCACAATACCCAAAGATATCATAACCCAACCTCTCCTAACCTGACCTAACCGTACGTAGCTTAACTGAACATAACGTGCCGAGAATACTGTTTCTGGTCTCCCCAGCCCAAGCAGAGCATATTAGCACAGATTAGCGCTCAGAAATCCATCGCAAATCTGTGTATAGCACAATAGTCAGAGATATCATCGCCTAACCTAGCCAAAGATAGCACAAGCAGACGTAACGTAACCCAACCTGACGCGCCACGACCGGTGCTGCTGGCCTCGCGAGAGCCAAGCAGAATATAGTAGAGCCACGTAGAGAGAAGAAGTCCACCGAAGAGCTGTGTATAGCACAAAGGTCATGGAAATACTAACCAAGCATTCAAAACCTACCCTAACGAAGCGTAACATAGCTCAACCTAACGTGCCGAGACCAACATTACTAGCCACCATAGAGCCATGCAGAACATATTATAGCGCTGTGCAGCAGTGAAATCCGCCGAACCGCGGTGAATGGCACAAAAGTCTGAGCTATTCTATCCAAACATGGCCATAGTTGTCATACGCAAATGTAGCCTAAGTAAGCCTAAAGCGCCGAGACGGCTATTGCTGGCCACCCCAGAGCCAAGCGGAGAATATTAGAACGCAGTAGAGCGCAGGAATCGGTGGACAGCAGTGTATAGCACAAAAGCCTAAACTATCACACCCTTTCCTCGCCATACGAAACATAACCGAACGTAGCATATTTCAACCTACCGTGCAGAGAACACCATTGCTGGCCTGCGCAGATCCATAGTGAATATACCAGAGCACAGCACAGTGCGGAAGTCCAACCCATTGCAGTCTATAGCACAAAAGTCAAACATATCCAGACCTAGCATGACCAAACCTAACCTATTCAAACGAAGTGTAACCAAACATAACGTGACGAGACCGACATTGCTCGCCCAACCAGCGCCAAGGAGAGCATATTAGAGCACATTAAAGCGCAGACATACACCGAACAGCGGTGTATATGACAAAAGACTATGTAGCCCATCCTAACCAAACCAAACGTAAGGTAAGCAAGCGTAAACTACCACGACCTGGCATTACGCGACAACTGTTGCTGACCTCCACAGAGGCAAGTAGACTGTACCAGAGCACAGTAGTACGCGGATATCTTACGCATTGCAGCGAACAGCTCGAAAGTCGAGTATATCCTAACATAGCCTGACCTTACCTAACATAACCAAACGCAGTGTAACCCAACATAGCGTGCCGGGAGTAATGGTGGCCACCCCAGGGCCAAGCAGAATATAGTACGGCACAGTAGAACACAGAAATCCACCAAACAACAGTGTATAGCATGAAAGTCGAAGACATACTTACCAAACTTAGCCTAACCTAAACTAACCAAACGTGACCTAACTCAACCTAACGTGTCGCGGCCGGTATTACTCGTCTCCTCAGAGTCGAGCAGAGTGTGGCACAGAAATGTGGTGCGCGGAAATGCACCGAATAGCGGTGTATAGCATAAAGGACGTGGGCATCCTGCCTAACCTGGCATTACCCATCCTAACCGAACATAGCATAACTGAATGTAGCGTGCCGCGACCGCTATTGTTGGCTTTCGTAGAGACAAGCAGAGTATATTTGAAAAAACTAGAGCGCAGTGATCCTCAGAATGGCAGTGTAGAGCACGAATGTCGAAGCCATCCTAACCAAGCGAAACCCAACCTAACCTTATCGAACATAACATATATCAACCTATCGTGCCGATACAGCTGTTGCTGGCCTCCACAGGCCCAAGCAGAAAATATTAGAACAATGTAGAACGCAGAAATCCGCGGATAGGTGTCTATAGCACAAAGTCTAGACTATCCTATCCTAAACTCTCAAGCGTAACATAAACGAACGTAGCCTAACTGAACCTATCATGACGAAATCACCATTGCTGCCCTCCACAGGGACAAGCAGAATGTACTAGAGCACAGTAGAGCGGAGAAATCGACCCCACTGAAGTGAAAAACACAAAAGTCAAAGTAGTCTACCCTGACCTAGCCAAACGTAACTCATCGAAACGGAGCATAAACCAAGCTAGCACGACGATACCGCTTATGATAGCATCCACAGAGACAAGCAGGGTGTACTGGAGCACAGAGGTGCTCAGAAATCCACCGCAGTGCAGTGAATGGCATACAAACCGTAGATACCCTAGCATAACGTGGACTAACCTAACCTAACCAAACGTGGCATAGCTCATTATAACGTGCCGCAACCACTGCTCCTAGCGTCCACCTAGCCCAGCAGAATATATTAGAGGGAGGTATAGCACATAAATCCACCGAATAACAGAGTATAGCAAGAAAGACTAGGCTACACTAACCAAACATAGGCTAACCTAACCTAACCGAACGTAACCTAACTCAAACTAACGTGCCGCAAGCGCTATTGCTCGCCTCCCCAGAGTCGAGCAGAGTATAGTAGAGCAATGTAGAGCGCAGAAGTCCACCGAATAGCAGCGTACAGTACAAAAGCCGAGGATATTCTAACCTTACCTGGCATAACTTAGCCCACCCGAACGTAGCATAACCCAACATAACGAGCCGCGACCGCTATTCGTGG
>NW_016918861.1:0-776 GCF_001483705.2 Eufriesea mexicana
TTATAGTTTGCCAATAGAATCTTTCCTCCTTATTTATGCATGAAAGTTTGCTCCCCACGATATTAACCGAAAATGTCAATAAAATTGAACTTTCCAACAACATTCTATATCACTGCAATGTCTATAGCACGCCAATAGAACGTAAAATCTTTATTTACGCAAGAAAGGTAGCCCACCCCGATATTAGTCGAAACTGTCAATAAAATTGAACTTTCCAGCCTGATTCCAGTGCACTGCGATGCCTATAGCACGCCAATAGAATCTTTCCTCCTTATTTCTGCAAGATAGATAGGTCACCACGATATTAGTCGAAAATGTCCATAAAATTCGATCTGCGAGGCACATTCCATGTAATTGCAATGGTTATAGCTTGCCAATATAATCTTTCCTACTTATTTGTGGAAGACAGTTAGCTCACCACGATATTTGTCAAAAATGTCATTAAAATTGAATTTTCCAACAACATTCTATATCATTGCAATGTCTATAGCACGCCAGTAGAGTCGTTCCCCCATATTTATGCAAGAAAGGCAGGTCACCATAATATTAGACGAAAATGTCAATAAAATTGAATTTTCCAGCAAGATTCTATAGCATTGCAATGCCTATAGCACACCAACAGTATGTCTCCTCCTGATTTATGGAAGAAAGTTAGCTCACCACCATATTGAACGAAAATGTCAATAACATTGATTTAATTACAACCAGATTCATTGGCATTGCAATGGCAATAGCACGCCAATTGAATCTTTCCGCCTTATTTATGCATGAAAGGT
>NW_016918862.1:0-780 GCF_001483705.2 Eufriesea mexicana
TCTGACATGACATGACCTTATCTGAAGTGAACTGACCTGAACTGACGTGACCTGGCCAGACATGAACTGGCCTGGCCCGACCTTATCAGACCTGACCTGACCTGACATAACTTGACCTGAACTGACCTGAACTGACCTTAGCTGACCTGAACTCACCTGAGCTGACGTTACCTGACCTGACCTGGCCTGTCATGACTTTAACCGACCTTACCTGCCCTGACCTGACCTGACCTGACATGACATGACCTGACCTGACTTGACCTGACCTTTCCTGATCTGGCCTGACCTGAACTGACCTGAACTGACATCATCAGACCTGACCTGGCATGACGTGAGATGACCTGACCTGACCTGACCTGACCTGACATAACTTGACCTGAACTGAACTGATCTGACCTGACATGACCTGACCTGAACTGTTCTTACCCGACTGGTCAGACCTAACCTAACCTAACCTGACCAGACCTGACCTGACCAGACCTGACCTGACCTTACCTTACCAGACCTGACCTGACCTGACATGACCTGACCTGTACTGACCTCACCTGACTTGACCTGACCTGTACTGACCTGACCTGACCTGACCTGACTTGACCTGATACGACATGTCATGATCTGAAGTGAACTGACCTGAACTGACCTGACCTGACCTGACCTGACCTGACCTGACCTAACCTGACCTGACCTGTCCTGACCTGACCTGACCTTACAAGACCTGACTTGACCTCACCAGACCTGACCCGACCTGACATGACCTGACATGTACTGACCTGACCTGAC
>NW_016918862.1:6336-6760 GCF_001483705.2 Eufriesea mexicana
CCCTGACCTGACCCGACTGACCTGACCTGACTGACCTGACCTGACCTGACCGGACACGACCTGGCCTCGCCTGGCCTGATCTTTCCTGACCTGAGCTGACCTGACCTGACCTGACATGACATGACCTGACATGGCATGACCTGACTTCACCTGACCTTGCCAGACCTGGCCTGACCTGAACTGACCTGACATTGCCTGACATGTCCTGACCTGAACTGACATGACCTGACCTCACCAGACGCGATCTTTCCTGTCCTGACCAAACCTGACCTGACCCAGCCTGACCTTGCCTGACCTGGCCTGACCTGAACTGGCCAGAACTGACCTTAGCTGACCTGACGTTACCTGAGCTGACGTTACATGACCTGACCTGACCTGTCCTGACTTTAATCGACCTTACCTGCCCTGACCTGATCCGACTGAC
>NW_016918863.1:0-680 GCF_001483705.2 Eufriesea mexicana
TAGGTTGCGTTTGGTTATGATATGTTTGGTTAGGCTAGGCTGGGATAGCTTTGACATTTGTGCGGCACACTGATATTTGGTGTATTTCTGCGCACCACTGTGATCAAGCATGCCCTGCGTTGCTATGTGGAGGCGTAAAATAGTGGCCGCGGCGCGATAGATTGATTTCCGCTACGTTCGGTTAGGTTGGGTTTGTTTGGGTTAGGAGAGTGTATCTTTGACTTCTGTCTTCTACATTGTAATGCGGTGGACTTCTGCGCTCTACATTGTGCTCTAGTGCGTTCTGCTTAGCTTTGGGGACGCCACAGATAGCGGTAGCGGCACGTAAGATTGAGTTGTGTTACGTTTGGTTCGGCTAGGTTGGGAAAGGTTTGGTAAGGATATGTTCGTCTTCTGTGCTATTCACTACAATGCGGTCGATTTCTACGAGCTACTGTTCTCTAGCATATTCTGCTTGGCTCTGCGGAAGCCAGCCAAAGCGATCTCGTCTTGTTACGCTGAGTTATGCTACGTTCGATTATGTTACTTTGGTACGGGTTAGGTCTGCATAGCTTCGAATTTCGTGGGATACACCGCTATTTGGTGGACTTCTGCGCTCTACATTGTTCTCCTATACTCTGCCCGACTCTGGCTCGGCCAGCGATAGTGGTCGTGACACGATAGCTTGAGTTATGTTGCAA
>NW_016918864.1:0-733 GCF_001483705.2 Eufriesea mexicana
GCTCACCACGATATTAGTCGAAAATGTCAATAGAATTGAATTTTCCAACTCCTTTCTATAACACTGCAACGACTATAGGACGTCAATAGAATCTAACCTCGTTATTTATGTAAGAATGAAAGCTCACCAAGATATTAGACGAAAATGTAAATAAAATTGATTTTTCCAGGAAGATTCTATCGCATTGCAATGCCTACAGCACGCCAATAGATTCTTTACACCTTACTAATGCAAGGAAGTTAGCTCACCATGGTATTAGTGGAGAATGTTAATAAATTCGAATTTTCCAACCACTTTCTATACCATTGCAATGGCTATAGCACACTAGAATCTTTCCTGCTTACAAATGCAGGAAAATTAACTCACCACCGTATTGGTCGAAAATGGCAATAAAATTGAATTTTCCAGCCATATTCTACTACATTGCAATGGCTATAGCACTCCATAAGGATCTTACCTCCTTATTTATACAAGAAAGTTAGCTCACCACGATATTAGCGGAAAATGTCAATAAATTTGAATTTTTCAACCACATTCTGTATCATTTCAATGTCTAAAGAACGCCAATAGAATCTTTCCTCCTTGTATATGCAAGAAGGTTAGCTCGCAACGATATTAGCAGAAAATGCAATAAAATTGTCCTTTCCGGCCTGATTCCACAGCATTGAAGTGGCTATAGCACGCCAATTGCATCATTCATACTTATTTCTGAAAGAAAGTTGGCTCACCACGA
>NW_016918865.1:0-1675 GCF_001483705.2 Eufriesea mexicana
CATAAATAATGAGGAGAGATTCTACTGGCGTGCTGTAGACGTTGCAGTGATATAGAATCGTCCAGGAAAATTCAATTTTATTGACATTTTTTACTTATATCGTGGAGAGCTAATATCCTTCCCTAAGTACGGTGGAAAGATACTTCTGGATTGTTATAGCCATTGCAATGCAGTAGAATGTGTCCGGCAGATTCAATTTTATTGACATTTTCGACTAATATCGTGGTTAGCTACCTTTCATGCATAAATAAGGCGAAAAGATTCAATTGGCGTGCTATTGCCATTGCAATGCCAAAGAATCTGGTTGTAAAAATCAATTGTATTGAATTTTCGTCCAATATGGTGGTGAGCTAGCTATCTGCGATAAATCAGGAGGAAACAATCTGTTGGTATGCTATAGGCATTGCAATGCTATAGAAACTTCCTGGAAAATTAAATTTTATAGACATTTTCTTCTAATATTATGTTGACCTGCCTTTCTTGCATAAATATGGGGGAAAGACTCTACTGTCGTGCTATAAAGATTGCAATGATATAGAATGTTGTTGGAAAATTCAATTTTAATGACATTTTTGACAAATATCGTGGTGAGCTAACTGTCTTCCATAAATAAGTAGGAAAGATTATATTTGCAAGCTATAACCATTGCTATTATATGGATTGTGCCTCGCAGATCGAATTTTATTGACATTTTCGACTAATATCGTGGTGACCTATCTATCTTGCAGAAATAAGGAGGAAAGATTCTACTGGCGTGCTATAGCCATCGCAGTGCACTGGAATCAGGCTGGAAAGTTCAATTTTATTGACAGTTTCGACTAATATCGTGGTGGGCTACCTTTCTTGCATAAATAAAGATTTTACGTTGTATTGGCAAGCTATAGACATTGCAATGATATAGAATGTTGTTGGAAAGTTCAATTTTATTGACATTTTCGGTTAATATCGTGGGGAGCAAACTTTCATGCATAAATATGGAGGAAAGATTCTATTGGCAAACTATAACCTTTACAATGCTATAGAATCTGTTTGGAAAATTAAATTTCATTCGCATTTTCGATTAATATCGTGGTGAGCTAACTTTCTTTCATAGATAAGGATGAAAGATTCTATTGGCTTTCTATAGCCATCGTAATGGTACAGAATCTGGCTGGAAAGTTCAATTTTATTGACATTTTCGACTGTTATCGGGGTGAGCTAACTTTCTTGCGTAAATAAGGAGGAAAGATTCTATTGGCGTGCTATTGCCACTGCAATGCTATAGAATCTGGATGTAAAGTTCAATTTTATTGACATTTTCGATTAATATCGTGGTGAGCTATCTTTCTTCCATAAATTCGGAGGAAAGATTCTGTTGGCATGCTATAGACATTGCAAAGCTATAGAGTCTTGCTGGAAAATTCAAATTTATTGTCATTTTCGACTAATATCGTGGTGCGCCAGCTTCCTTGCATAAATAAGGGAGAAAGATTCTATTGGCAAGCTAAAACCATTGCAATGCTATAGAATCCGGCCGGAAAAACCAATTTTATTGACATTTTCGAATAATATTGTTGTGCGCTACCTTTCTTGCATAAATAAGGAGGAAATATGCTTTTGGCGTGATAGAACCATTGCAATGATACGGAATGTACCTGGCAGAATCATTTTTATTGACAGTTTCGACTAATATCGT
>NW_016918865.1:8225-8430 GCF_001483705.2 Eufriesea mexicana
AAATTCAATTTTATTGACATTTTTTACTAATATCGTGGTGAGCTAATATCCTTCCCTAAGTTAGTTGGAAAGAATCTTCTGGATTGCTATAGCCATTGCAATGCAGTAGAATGCAGCTGGAAAACTCAATTTTATTGAGATATTTGACAAATATCGTGGAGAGCTAACTATCTTGCATAAATAAGGAGGAAAGATTCTTTTGGCT
>NW_016918866.1:0-9718 GCF_001483705.2 Eufriesea mexicana
CCAGAGACAAGCAGGGAACGGTACAGCACACTACAGCGCAGAAATACAGCGAATCGCCGTGTACAGCACGAAAGTCAAAGCTATCATAACCTAACCTGACTACAAGCAACCTAACTTAACCTAACCTAACCAAACCTAACCTAACCTGTACTGACCTAACATAACCTGACCTAACCTAACATAACCTAACCTATCCTAACCTAACCTAACCTATCCTAGCTTTGCAAAACGTATCCTAACCAAACCTACCCAAGCTTTAGCAATCCTAACAAGACCAAACCAAAACTACCCAAACATTTCCTAACCTAACATAACCAAATCTAACCCAACTTAACCTAACCTAACCTAACACAACATAACCAAAGCTAACACAACCTAACCTAACCTAACTTAACTTAACCTAACATAACCTACCCTAACCCAACCAATCGTAACCTAACCTAATCTAACCTACCCTTACCTCACCTATCACAACCAAACGTAAATTATCTCACATAGTGTTGCTTGACATCTATTGATATAACACGAAAAGCCAATCAGAAAATAGTACAGCAAGGAGGAGCGCGGGAATACACCGAAGAAGGGTATATAGCACGAAAGTCAATGCTATCATAACCTAACCTAACCCAGCCCACCTTAGCGAAACGTAACCTAACTCAACCTAACGAGGCGATGCCACTATTCCTTCCATCCTCAGGGCCAAGCAGAGTTTAGGAGAGCACTGTGGATCACAGAAATCCTCCGCATGGCAGTGTATATCGCAAAAGTCAGAGCCACCATATGCTAATATAACATAACGTAATCTATCCGTACGGAAAAGACCTAAAAAATTTTGCAAAAACTAAGTTAACTTAACCTAACCAGTCCTACCCTACCCTCACCTAACATAACGAAACGTAACCTAACCTATCATAGCAGAGCCTATCCTAACCTAAACTACCCAAACTTTACATAAACTAACATAAATAAACATAACCCAACCTCACCTAACCTAACCTAACCTAACCTAACCTAACCTAACTTTACCTAACCAAAACCGACCTGATCCGACCTGACCCGACCTGACCCGACCTGACCCGACCTGACCCGACCTGCCCTGACCCGACTTAACCTGACCTGACCTGACCTAACCTAACCTAACATAACATAACCTAACCTAACCGAACATAACCTAGCACTGCAAAACCTATCCTAGCCTAGCCTACCCTAGCTTCGCCTAACCTAATATAACCAAACATATCCAACCCAAAATTTACCTTACCTAACATAACCAAACCTAACCTAACCTGACCTAACCTAACCCAGCTAATCTAGCTTAACCTAACCTAACCCAACCAATCCTAACCTAACCAAATGTATGCTAACCTAAACTCACCTAACTTCACCAAACGTAAATAATCTCGCATAGACTGCCTCGACCTCTATTGATATCACACGAAACGCTAATCAGAAACTAGTAGAGCACGGAGGAGCGCAGGAATACACCGAATAATAGTATAAAGCAAGAAAGTCAATGCTATCATAACCTATCCTAACACAGCCGAACATAGCGAAACGTTACCTATCTCAAACTAACGTGCCGAGGTCACTATTCCTGGCATCCCCAGAGGTATTCAGAGTATCGGAGAGCATGGTGGAGCTCAGAAATCCTCCGAATGGCAGCGTATTTCGCAAAAGTCAGGGCCACCCTAAGCTAACATAACATAACGTAATCTAACCGAACGGAACATAGCTCAACCTACCGTGCCCCGCCTACTGTTGCTGGCCGCTGCAGAGCCGAGCAGAATATAGTACAGCGCAGACGAGCGAGGGGATCCAGAGAATAGATGTGTACTGCACAAATGTAGAAGCAATCCCATCTTAACCAATCGCAAGCTAACATAACTTATCCTAACCAAGCATAACCTAACATGACCTGACCTGACCTGACCTTGCCTGACATTAGCTGAACTGACCTGACCTGACCTGACCTGCCCTGACCTGCCCTGACCTGCCCTGACCTGACCTCGCATCACCTCACATGTCCTGACCTGACCTGGCCTGAGCTGACCTGACCTGACGTCACCAGACTCGACCTGGCCTGACCTGCCCTCACCTGACGTGAACTGACATTGCCTGGCCTGGCCTGACCTGACCTGTCCGGACATGACCTGAACTGACCTGACCTGACCTGACCTGCCCTGACCAGCCCTGACCTGACCTCACCTGGCCTGAACTGACCTGGACTGGCCTGGCCTGGCCTGGCCTGGCCTGAACTGACATGACCTGACCTCACCTGACCTCACCTGTCCTGACCCGACCTGGCCTGGTCTGATCTGACCTGACGCCACCTGACCCGACCTTGCCTGACCTGACCTGACGGGACGTGACCTGACCAGACTGACCTGACCTGACCTGACTTGACCGGACCTGGCCCGGAATGACCATTCTTGACCTGACCTGACATGGCACGACCTGACCTGACCTGTCCTCACCGTAACTAACCTGACCTAACCTAACCCAACGTAACCTAACCTAACCTAAGCTAACCTAACCTAACGTAACCAAACCTAACGTAACCTGACCTAACCTAACCTTGCTTAAATAGCTTAACCAAACCTAGCCTAACCTAACCCAACCAATCCTAACGTAACCTAATCAAACCTAGCCTAAACTCACCTAACCCAACCTAACCTATCGTAAGTTAACCTAACCTAACGTCACCTAACCTAATCTAACCCGACCTGACCAGGACTGGCCTGACCTGACCTGACCTGCCATGAACTGGCCTGACCTGGACTTCCCTGACCTGACCTGACCTCGGCTGACCTGACCTCTCCTGTCCTGACCTGACTTCACCTGGCCAGACCTGACCTTACCTGACGCTACATGGTATGTCATGACCTGCCCGACTTGAACTGACCTTACCTGTCGTGACCATACCTTGCCTGGCCTTGACAGACCTGACCTGGCGTGGCCTTGCCTGGCCTGACCTGACCTGATCTGATCTGAGATAACCTAACCTAACCTAACCTATCCTAACTTTGCAAAACCAATCCTAACCAAACCTACCCAAGCTTTAGCAATCCTAACAAGAACAAACCCAAACTACCCAAACTTTTCCTAACCTAACATAACCAAATCTAACCCAACATAACCTAGCCTAAGCTAACCCTACGTAACCAAATCTAATCCAACCTAACCTAACCTAACCTAACCTAACTTAACCAAACCTAACCGACCCTAACCCAACCAATCCTAACCTAACCTAATCTAACCAAACCTAAACTCACCTAACTTACCCAAACGTAAATAATCTCTCTTTGACTGCCTCGACCTCTATTGATATCACACGCAACTCGAATCAGAAAGTAGTAGATCACGGAGGAGCGCAGGAATACACCGAATAATAGTATAAGGCAAGAAAGTCAATGCCATCATAAACTATCCTAACACAGCCGAACATAACGAAACGTTACCTATCCCAAACTAACGTGCCGAGGCCACTATTCCTGGCATCCCCAGAGGCAATCAGAGTATCGGAGGGCATGGTGGAGCTCAGAAATCCTCCGAATGGCAGCGTATATCGCAAAAGTCAGGGCCACCCTAAGCTAACATAACATAACGTAATGTAACCGAACGGAACATATATCAACTTAACTTACCGCGACCACAGTTGCAGAATATAGTACAGCGCAGTAGAGCGCAGAAATCCACCGAATAGCCGAGTATAGCATAAACGTCAAAGCTATCCAAACCTATCCTATCCTAAGCTAACCGAACAAATCGACACCTAAGACAAACAAACATGGCGCGACGACCATAGCTCTCCTGATCCGGGCAAACAGGGCATAGCAGAGCACAGTGGACCTTACATATCAACCGAATAGCAGTATATAGTGGAAAGGTCGAAGCTATCCTAACCTACGCTGGAACAACACAGCCAAGCCGAACGTAACTTAACTCATTCAAGGTGCAACGGACACTATTGATCACAACCACAGAGAGATGCCGGATATTGTAGAGCGCAGTGGGTGGCTGGAATACTCCAAATAGCAGTGTACAGACAGAATTCTATTCTACCCTGGCCTAACGCAACTTGAAATAACCGGACCTAACGAAGCGTAACCTAACTCAACACAGCATGCGTAGCGAAATAAAGACGGCCCACACAGAGACAAGCAGAGTATGGTACAGCACACTACATCACAGAAATACAGCGAATCGCCGTGTACTGCACGAAAGTCAAAGCTATCCTAACCTAACCTGACTACAGGCATCCTAACATAGCCTAACCTAACCAAACCTAACGTAACCTGTACTGACCTAACCTGACCGGACCTGACATGATCTTCCCTGACCTGGCGTGGCCTGGCCTGAGGTGACCTGACCTGACATGATCCCACCTGACCTGACCTGACATGACCTGACATGACTTGAGCTGACCTGAACTAACGTGACTCAACCGAACTTTGCAAAACGTATCCTAACATAAACTACGCAAGCTTCACCTAACCTAACGTAAACAAACATAACCCAACCTAACCTAAACTAACGTAACGTAACTTAACTTAATATAACCTAATCTATCACAACCTAATCTAACCTAACCTTATACAACTCAACTTGACCTGGCCTGTCCTGGCCTGTCCTGAACAGACCTGACCAAGGCTGACCTAACCCGACCCAACCTAACCTAACCTAACTTTGCAAAACCTAACATAACCTAACCTAACCAGTCCTACCCTAACCTTACCTAACCTAACCTGACTTTGCAAAACATATCCCAACCAAACCTACCCAAGCTTTATCTAACCTAACATAACCAAACACAACCTACCCAAACTTTACCGAACCCAACATAACCAAATTTAGCCTAACATATCCAAACGTATTCTAGCCTAACCTGACGTAACCTAACCTAAAGTAACGTAACTTTACAAATCCTGACTTAACATAACTTAACCAATCCCACTCTAACCTAAGCGAACCTAGCGTAATCTAGCCTGTCCTAACATTGCAAAAACTATCCTTACCTAAAATACCCAAACTTTACATAACCAAACATGAGCAAACCTAACCGACCAGAACATTACCTAACCTAACATAGCCTTACCTTACCTAACCTAATTTTACCTAACCAAACAGGACCTGAAATGACCTGATCCGACCTGATCCGACCTGCCCTGACGCGACTTGACCTGACCTGACCTGACCTAACCTAACCTAACGTAACATAACCTAATCTAACCGAACGTAACCTAGCACTGCAAAACCTATCCTAACCTAACCTACCCAAACTTTACCTAACCTAATATTGCCAAACACAACCTACACAAACTTTACCTAACCTAACCTAACCTAACATAACCTCACTTGACCTAACCTGAACTTACCTGACCTGACCTGACCTGACCTGACATGAGCTGATCTGACATCACCTGACCAGAACTGGAATGGCCTGACCTGTCCTGACGTGACCGTAACTGACCCGTCATGACCTTACCTGACCTGACCTTAACTGACCTGACCTGACCTGAGCTGACGTTTCATGACCTGGTCTGACCAAACCTGACCTGACCTAACCAAATTTTGCAAAAACTAACTTAACTTAACCTAACCAGTCCTACCCTAACCTCACCTAACATAACGAAACGTAACCTAACCTGTCATTGCAAAGCCTATCCTAACCTAAACTACCCAAACTTTACATAACCTAACATAAATAAACATAACCCACCCTCACCTAACCTAACCTAACCTAACCTAACTTTACCTAACCAATCCCGACCTGACCAGACCTAACCAAACCTGACCTGAACTGACCTGATCCGACCTGACCCGACCTGCCCTGACCCGACTTGACCTGACCTGACCTGACTTAACCTAACCTAACATAACATAACCAAACCTAACCGAACCTAACCAAGCACTGCAAAACCTATCCTAACCTAACCTACCCTAGCTTCGCCTAACCTAATAGAACCAAACATATCCTACCCAAAATTTTCCTTACCTAACAACCAAACCTAACCTAACCTGACCAAACCTAACGTAGCTAACCTAGCTAAACCTAACCTAACGCAACCAATCCTAACCTAACCTAATCTATCCTAACCTAAACTCACCTAACTTCACCAAACGTAAATAATCTCGCTTAGACTGCCTCGACCTCTATGGATATCACAGGAAACGCTAATCAGAAAATAGTAGAGCACGGAGGAGTGCAGGTATACGCCGAATAAGAGTATAAAGCAAGAAAGTCAATGCCATCATAACCTATCCTAACACAGCCGAACATAGCGAAACGTTACCTATCCCAAACTAACGCGCCGAGGCCACTATTCCTGGCATCCCCAGAGGCAATCAGAGTATCGGAGAGCATGGTGGAGCTCAGAAATCCTCCGAATGGCAGCGTATATCGCAAAAGTCAAGGCCACCCTAAGCTAACATAACATAACGTAATGTAACCGAACGGAACATATATCAACTTAACTTGTCGCGACCACAGTTGCTGGCCGCCGCAGAACCAAGCAGAGTATAGTACAGCCCAGTAGAGCGCAGAAATCCACCGAATAGCCGAGTATAGCATAAATGTCAAAGCTATCCTTACCTAACCTATCCTAAGCTAACCGAACAAATCGGCACCTAAGCCAAACAAACATGGCGCGACGACCATAGCTCTCCTGATCCGGGAAGACAGGGCATAGCAGAGCACAGTGGACCGTACAAATCAACCGAATAGCAGTATAGAGCAGAAAGGTCGAAGCTATCCAAACCTACGCTAGAATAACACAGCCAAACCGAACGTAACTGAACTCATTCAAGGTGCAACGAACACTATTGATCACAACCACAGAGCGATGCCGGATATTGAAGAGCGCAGTGGGTGGATGGAATACTCCAAATAGCAGTGTACAGACAGAATTTCATTCTTCCCTGGCCTATCGAATCATGAACTAACTGGACCTAACGAAGCGTAACCTAACTCAACCCAGCATGCGTAGCGAAATAAAGACGGCCCACCCAGAGACAAGCAGAGTATGGTACAGCACACTACAGCACAGAAATACAGCAAATTGCCGCGTATTGCACGAGAGTCAAAGCTATCCTAACCTAACCTGACTGCAGGCATCCTAACATAGCCTAACCTAACCAAACCTAACCTAACCTGTACTGACCTAAGCTGACCTCACCTGGCCTGGCCTGGCCTCGCTTGGCCTGGCCTGAGGTGACCTGACCTGACCTGATCCCACCTGACCTGACCTGACCTGACCTGACCTGAGCAGACCTGAACTAACGTGACTCAACCGAACTTTGCAAAACGTATCCTAACCTAAGCTACACAAGCTTCACCTAACCTAACGTAAACAAACATAACCCGACCTAACCTAAACTAACGTAACGTAACTTAACCTAATATAACCTAATCCAACATTACCTAACCTAACCTAACCTAATCTAACTCGACCTGACCTGGCCTGACCTGGCCTGACCTGGCCTGACCTGACCTAACCTAACCTAGCTTATCGTAACCTACCCTAAACTAACGTAATTTTACAAACCCTGACTTAACCTAACCTAACCGAACCTAACGTAATCTAGCCTGACATAACATTGCAAAAACTATCCTAACCTAAAATAACCAAGCTTTACATAACCTAACATTAGCAAACTTAACCAACCAGAATATTACCTAACCTAACATAACCTTACCTAACCTATCCTAACTTTACCTAACAAAATCCGATCTGACCTGACCAGACCCGACCTGACCCGACCTGGCCTGACCCGACCTGCCCTGACCCGACCTGACCTGACCTGGCCTGACCTGACCTGACCCGACCTGCCCTGACGCGACCTGACCTGACCTGGCCTGACCAGGCCTGACCACCTGACCTGACATGACAAGACATGACCTGACATGACCAGACCCGACCTGACCCGACCTGCCCTGACCCGACCTGCCCTGACCCGACCTGCCCTGACCCGACCTGCCCTGACCCGACCTGACCTGACCTGGCCTGACCGGACCAGACCTGACCCGACATTAGCTGAACTAACCGGACTTGACATTAGTTGAACTGACCTGATCTGACCTGACCTGCCCTGACATGCCCCGACCTAACCTGACCTGACCTGACCCGATCTGACCTAACCTACCCCAACCCGAGCTGACCTGGCCTGGCCTGACCTGGCCTGGACTGACATGACTTGACCTGACAGGAACTGACCTGACCTGACCTGACCGGAACTGACCAGTCATTCCCTGGCTTGACCTGGGATGGCCAGACCAGACATGGCCTGTCCTGACCTGACCTGTCCTTAACTGAACTGACCTAACCTAGCCTTACCTAACCTAACATAACTTTTCAAATCCTATCCGAACCAAACCTACCCAAGCTTTCGCAAACCTAACATAACAAAACCCAGCCTACCCAAACTTTACCTAACCTAACATAACCGAATCTAACACAAGCTAACCTAACCGAACCTAACCTAACTTAACTTAACCTAACCAAACCTACCCTAATCCAATCATTCCTAACCTAACCTAAATTAACCCAACCTTTCCTAACCTTGCTTAACCAAACGTAAATAATCTCGCATTGGCTGCCTCGAAATATATTGATATCACACGCAACGCCAATCAGAAAATAGTATAGCACGGAGGAGCGCAGGAATACACCGTATAAGAGTATAAAGCAAGAAAGTCAATGCTATCATAACCTATCCTAACCAAGCCCACCTTAGCGAGACGTAATCTAACTCAAATTAACGTTCCGAGGCCACTATTCCTGGCATCCACAGAGGCAAGCAGAGTATAGGAGAGTACGGTGGATCACAGAAATCCTCCGCATGGAAGTGTATATCGCAAAAGTCAGAGCCACCCTATGCTAATATAACATAACGTAATCTATCCGTACGGAAGATAGCTCAACCTAACGTGCCGCGACCACTGCTACTGGCCGCCGCAGAGCCGAGCAGAACATAGTACAGCGCAGTAGATCGCGGGGATCCAGAGAATAGCTGGGTAATGCGCAATTGTAGAAACTATCCCATCTTAACATATCGAAAGCTAACATAGCTTATCCTAACCTCGCATAACCTAACCTGACCTGACCTGACCTGACCTGACCTGGCCTTACCAGACCTGACCTGACCTGACCTGGCCGGACATTAGCTGAACTGACCTGACCTGACCTGACCTGACCTGACCTACCCTGACCTGACCTCACCTGGCCTGACCTGACCTGGACTAGCCTGGCATGGCCTGGCCTGTGCTGAACTGATATGACCTGACCTCACATGACCTCACCTGTCCTGACCCGACCTGACCTGATCTGATCTGACCTGACGCCACCTGACACGACCTTGCCTGACCTGACCTGACCTGACGTGACCTGACATTGCCTGGCCTGGCCTGACCTGACTGACATGACCGGAGCTGTCCTGGCCTGACGATACCTGACCTGACCTGACATGGCACGACCTGACCTGACCTGACCTCACCGTAACTATCCTGTCCTAACCTAACACAACGTAACCTAACCTAACCTAGCTTAACCTAATTTAACCTACCCTAACCCAACCAAACCTAACCTAACCTAATCTGACCTAACCTAAACTCACCTAGCTTACCCAAACGTAAATAATCTCGCTTTGACTGCCTCGGCCTCTATTGATATCACACGCAACTCGAATCAGAAAGTAGTAGAGCACGGAGGAGCGCAGGAAT
>NW_016918867.1:0-530 GCF_001483705.2 Eufriesea mexicana
ATGCTGTGTGCAGATATCGACCGAATAGCTGTGCACTTCACAAAGGTCATAGCCATCGTAACACAGGATAACCAAGCCTAACCTAACCAAGCGTAAAATACCTCAAACTATTGTACAGCGACCACTATCGCTGGCCTCACCAGTGACAATCAGAATATATTAGAGCACGGTAGATCGCAGAAATCTACCGTATTGCAGTGTATAGCACAAGAGTCAGAGCCATCCTATCCCAGCCTAACCGAACGTAACGCATCCAAAAGTCACACAACTACCCTTAACGTGCCGAGACCGCTACTACTGGCCTCCTCAGAGTCTGGCAGAGTATAGTGGAGTAACGTAGAGCGTAGAAATTTATGCAATAGCAGCGTACACCACGAAATTCAAATCTATCCATACCTCACCCAAAACTTACATAACGCAGCCAAACGTAATAATAATGAAACTAAACCTAAAGGGCCGAGACCACATTTACTGGCCTCCTCAGAGTCGAGCAGTGTATAATAGAGCAACGTAGCTCGTAGAAAGCCGCC
>NW_016918868.1:0-938 GCF_001483705.2 Eufriesea mexicana
GGCCAGCAATTGTTGTCTCGGCACATTAGGTCGAGATAAGTTACGTTCGGTTAGGTTATGCTGTGCTTGGTTTTGTTTGTATGGCTTCTACTTTTCTGCTATACACTGCTTTTCGGAGGACTTCTGTACCCTACTCTCCTCTAATTTGTTCAAATTGGCGCTGTGGATTCCAGTAATGGCGGTCTCGGAACGACAGGTTGAGACAGGCTGCGTTCGGTTGGTAACGCTTGGCATGGTTATGAATAGATAACTTTGACCTTTGTGCTATAAACTGCGACACGGTCGATACCTGCGCTCTGCATTGCTGTACTAGCATTTGCATGTCTCTGTGGAGGCCAGCAGCGGTGGACATGGCACGTTCGTTTCAGTTAGGCTACGTTTGGTTTGGTTATGTTTGGTTATGTTAGGCAAGGATGGCTTCGACTTTTGTGCTGTACAGTGCTATTCGGCAGGTGCCTGGGCTCTTCCTTCCTCCACTATTCTCTGCTCGACTACCTGGACGCCAGCAATAGTGGCCGCCGCACGTTATGTTGAGTTAGATTACGTATGTTCATATCAGGTTTGGTAGGGTTTGGTTTGTATAGCATCGACTTTTATGCTATACACTGCTATACGGACGATTCCAGGGTTCTACATTGCTCTGCTATACCCTGCTTAGTTCTCGTGATGCCAGCAATAGCGGTCGTAGCACGTCAGGATGCGGTCTGTAACGACCGATCATGTCACGTTTGGATAGGTTAAGGTAGCGTAACATTGACTTTTGCGCTATACACTGCTCTTCTGTGGGTTTCTGCGATCTACTCCGATATAATAAAGCCTGCTTTGGTCTGGGACTGCCAGAAATTTTGATCGCGTCGCGTTACTCTGTGTTAGTATACGTTTGGTTTGAATAGGTTTGTTTGGGATATGTTGGGATATCTTTGACTTTCGTACAGTAC
>NW_016918869.1:0-369 GCF_001483705.2 Eufriesea mexicana
GCACCGCAAAGCGCAGAAATCTACCTATTATCAGTGTATAGGACAATAGTCAAACCTACCCTGTCCTAACCGTAACGTAATCGAAGAAAGCATTTCTGAACCTAACGTGCCGAGACGGCCATAGCTGGCCTCCCCAGAGACAATCAGGGCGTATTAGAGCAATCTGGAGCGTAGAAAGCTGCCGCATTGCAATGAACAGCACACATGTCAAAGATACACAAACCTTACCTGATCTAACGTAAACGAACTAAACGCGCCGGCGCCAGTACTGCTGGCCACCCCAGAGCCAAGCAAAAGATACCAGACCATAGTAGAGTGCATAAAACCACGGAATAGCAGTTTGTAGCACAAAAGTCGAAGGCCTTTGGT
>NW_016918870.1:0-817 GCF_001483705.2 Eufriesea mexicana
ACTGAAGTCGAAGCAGGCCCCTTCTAACCTAACCAACCGTAACATAATCAAACATAACACATCTCAACATAATGTGCCGCGACCACTACTGCTGGCCTCCACAGTGTCAAGCGGAACCCGACAATTGAGAGTAGAACGCAGAATCCCATATAATCGCAGTCAATATCAGAAAGGTCAAAGCTACCCAAGCCTAACCCAAGCCTAACCCAAGCCAAGAAAACATAAGCAAACATAGCCTGACACAACCCACGGTGCAGAGAGCGCTATTGCTGCCCTCCCCAGAGCCAAGAAGGACACACTAGAGCAAAGCAGAGCGCAGATATCCAACGAACAGATATCCAACGACTATCAGTGAAAAGCAGAAAAGTTATAGCTATCGTGACCAAACATAGCCAAGCCCGATCTAAACAAACGTAGGATGCACCATCGTAACGTGCCGAGACCACCATTGCCGGCCTTGCCAGAGGCAAGCTGAAAATATTAGAGCGCTGTACAGCGCAGAAATCCACATAATGGCAGACTATACACTAAAGTCAAAGACTATCCCCTCCTAATCGAACCTATCCTAATACAACAAAACGAAAGATATCTCAACATAACGTGCCGCGACCAAAATCGGTGGCCTCCCCAGAGCCAAGCGGAACACATTGGTGGAGACTTTAACGCAGAAATCCATAGAATCGCAGCATATTTAGGAAAAGTCGAAGCAAGCAAAGCTAAACCCAACCAAACAGAACATAGCAAACATAGCCTGACTCAAGCTAACGTGCCGAGACTGCTATTCCCGCAAGCCACAGGGCCAAGCACGACATACTAT
>NW_016918871.1:0-798 GCF_001483705.2 Eufriesea mexicana
ACAAGGGAGGTCTCGTTATGTTAGATTGAGTTAGGCCACGTTCGGTTATGTTACGTTTGGCTAGGTATGGATATGCAACTTCGTCTTTTGTGATATACATCGCTATTCGGTGAGCTTCTACGCTCTAATGTGCTCTAATATGCTCTGCTTGGGTCTGGGGTGGCCACAAATGATAGTCTCAGCACGGTAGGTTGGGTATGGTTACGTTTCGTCAGGGTAGGTTAGAATTGCTTGGTTTGGATTTCTTTAACTTTTGCGCTATACACTGCTCTTCGGTCAATTTCTGGGCTCTACATTGATCTACTATACTCTGCTCGTCTCTGGGGAGGCGAGCAATAGGGTGCACGTCAGGTTGTGTTATGTTACGTTTGGTTAGGTTAGGTGAGGTTAAATGTTGTTAGGATCGCTTTGACTTTCGTGCCATGCTTTGTTATTCGGCGTATTCCTGTGATCTACTGTGCTCTACTACATTCTGCGTGGCTATGAGGAGCCCGGCATCAGCGGTCGCTGCACGTTATGTTGGGAAGTGCTACGATTGTTTAGGACAGGTTAGGCATGTATATGCTACGGTATCTGCGACTTTTGTGCTACTCACAGCAATGCTGTAGATTTTTGCGATCTACTGTGCTCTAGCACATGCTGCTGGTCTCTGTGGAGGCCTACACTAGTGATTTCGTCATGTTAGGTTGAGATATGTTACGTTTGGGTGTGTTACGTTTGGCAAGGTTGGGTTGTGCTACTTTGACATTTGCGCTATTCACTGCAATTCGGTAGACACCTGCGCTCTAATGTGCTCTA
>NW_016918872.1:0-262 GCF_001483705.2 Eufriesea mexicana
CGACTAATATCGTGGTGAGTTATCTTTCTTCCATAAATAAGGAGGAAAGTTTCTATAGCGTGGCCTAGGCATTGCAATGCTATAGAAGCTGATTGGAAAATTCAATTTTATTGACATTCTCGACTACTATTATGGTGAGCTGCATTTCTTGCATAAATAAGTGGGAAAGATACCACTGGCGTGCTCTAGCCATTACAATGATATAGTATGTGCCTGGCAGATTCAATTTTATTGACATTCTCGACTAATATCGTGGTGAGCT
>NW_016918872.1:387-689 GCF_001483705.2 Eufriesea mexicana
TCTTTTTTGCATACGTAAGGAGGAAAAATCCTTTTGGAGTGCTATAGCCACTTCAATGCAGAAGAATCTGTCTGGAAAATTTAATTTTATTGATATTTTTTACTAATACCGTGGTGAGCTAACTTTCTTGCATAAATAAGGATGAATGATTCTATTGGCGTGGTATACCCGCTGAAATGCTGTAGAAACCGGCTGGGAAATTCTATTTTATTGACATTTTCGTCTAATATATTGGTGAACTGTCCTTCTTGCATAAATAAGGGGGAAAGATTCTACTGGCGTGCTATAGGCATTGCAATGCT
>NW_016918873.1:0-906 GCF_001483705.2 Eufriesea mexicana
AGTAGATTCTTTCCTCCTTGTTTATGCAAGAAAGTCAACTCACCACGATATTAGTCGAAAATGACAATAAAATTGAATTTCCCATCCAGATTTTATAGCATTGCAATGGTTATAGCTTGCCAATATAATCTTTCCTCCATGTTTATGCAAGAAAGTTAGCTCACCACATTAGCCGAAAGTGACAATAAAATTGATCATTCCAACCAGAGTCTCCTGCATTGCAATGGCCACAGCACTCCAGAGGGATCTTTCCTCCTTACTTAGGGAAGGAATTCAGCTCACCACGATATTAGCAGAAAATGGCAATAAAATTGCAGCTTCCAGTCAGATTCTATTGCATTGCAATGGTTATAACTTGCCAATATAATCTTTCCTCCTTGCTTATGCAAGGACGTTAGCTCACCACGATATTAGTCGAAAATGTCAATGAAATTGAATTTTCCATCCAGGTTCTATAGGATTGCAACGGCAATAGCACGCCAATAGGATCTCTGCTCCTTATTTATGCAAGAAAGATAACACACCACGATATTAGTCGAAAATGACAATAAAATTGAATTTTCCGGCCCGATTTTACAGCATTGCAATGGATATAGCACGCCAAAAGGATCTTTCCTCCATACTTATGCAAGGAAGCTTGCTCACCACGATATTAGTCGAAAATACAATAAAATTGAAATTTCCAGCCCGATTCTGCAGCACTGCAATGGCTATAGCAGGCCAAAAGTATCTTTCCTCCTTACTTATGCAAGGAAGTTGGCTTACCACGCTATTAGTCGAAAATGTCAATAAAATTGAATTTTCCCGCAAGATTCTATAGCATTGCAATGGCAATAGCACGCTAATAGCATCTTTCCTCCTTATTTATGCAAGAAAGATAACTCAACACGATATTAGTCGAAAATG
>NW_016918873.1:942-1652 GCF_001483705.2 Eufriesea mexicana
GCATTGCAATGGCAATAGCACGCCAATAGGTCCATTCCTCCTTATTAATGCAAGAAAGTTATCTCACCACGATATTAGTCGAAAATGTCAATAAAATTGAATTTTCCGGCCAGATTCTACAGCATTGCAATGGCTGCAGCACGCCAAAAGGATCCCTCGTCCATACTTATGCAAGGAAGTTAGCTCACCACGATATTAGTCGAAAATATCAATGAAATTGAACTTTCCAGCCCGATTCTGCAGCACTGCAATGGCTACAGCAGGCCAAAATTATCTTTCCTCCTTACTTATGCAAGGAAGTTGGTTTACCTCTCTATTAGTCGAAAATGTCAATAAAATTAAATTTTTCCGCAAGACTCTATAGCATTGCAATGGCAATAGCACGCCAATAGAATCTTTCCTCCTTATTTATGCAAGAAAGATAACTCAACACGATATTAGTCGAAAATGTCAATAAAATTGAATTTTCCAGGAAGATTCTACAGCATTGCAATGGCTGTAGCACGCCAAAATGGTCTTTCCTCCATACCTATGCAAGGAAGATAGCTCACCACGATATTAGACGAAAATGTTAATAAAATTGGACTTTCCATCCCGATTCTGCAGCATTGCAATGGCTATAGCAGGCCAAAAGTATCTTTTCTCCATACTTATGCAAGGAAGTTGGCTTACCACGCTATTAGTCGAAAATGTCTATAAAATTGAATTTT
>NW_016918874.1:0-838 GCF_001483705.2 Eufriesea mexicana
CCCATAGCACGGCAAGAGAACCTTTCCTCCTCACCTATGCAACGAAGTCAACTCACTACGAAACTGGTCGAAAATGTCAATAAAATTGAGTTTTCCAGGAAGATTCTATTGCATTGCAATGCCTATAGCACGCCAATACAATCTTTCCTCCTTATATATGCGAGAAAATTAACTCACCACGATATTAGTCGAAACTGTCATTAAAATTGAACTTTCCTGCCAGATTCAACTTTCCTGCCAGATTCCAGTGCATTGCAATAGCTATAGTACGCCAATAGAATCTTACGTCCTTATTTATGCAAGGAAGTTAGCTCACCACCATATTAGTCGAAAATGTCAATAAAATTGAATCTGCCAGGAACATTCTATATCATTGCAATGGCAATAGCACGCCAAAAGGATCTTTCCTCCTTATTAATGCAAGAAAGGTAGCGCACCACAATATTATTCGAAAATGTCAATAAAATTGTATTTTCCATCCAGATTCCGCAGCATTGGAATGACTATAGCACGCCAATAAAATCTTCACTGCTTATTTGTGCAAGAAAGGAAGCTCACCACGATAATATTCGAAACTATCAATAGTATTGATCTTTCCGGCCAGATTCTATAGCATTGCAAAGCCTATAGCACGCCAATAGAATCTTTCCTCCTTACCTATGCTAGGAAGTCAGATCACCCCGAAATTAGTCGAAAATGTCAATAGTATTGAGTTTTCCAGGAAGATTCTATTGCATTGCATTGCCTCTTGCACGCCAATAGAATCTATCCTACATATATATGTGAAGATGTCATCTCACCACGATATTAACCGAAATGTCAATAAAATTGAATTTTC
>NW_016918875.1:0-903 GCF_001483705.2 Eufriesea mexicana
GATGGATGGATGGGTGGATGGATGTATGGATGGATGGATGTATGGATCGATGGTTGTATGGATCGGTGGATGTATGGATTGATGGACGTATGGATGGATATACGTATGGATGGATTGAGGTATGGATGGTCGGATGTACGGATGAATGGATGCTCGGAAGAATGGATAGATGTATGGATGGATTAAGGTATGGATGTATGTATGGATGGATGTATGGATGTATGAATGGATGGATGTATATATGTATGGATGTATGGACTGATGGATGTATGGATGGACGGAGGTGTGGATGGATAGATTTTTGGATGTATGGATGCATGAATGTTTGGATGTATGAATAGATGGATGTATGGATGGATGGATGTAAGAATGTATGGATGTATGGAAGTACGCGTGTATGGATGTATGTATGCATGAATGTATGGCTGTAAGAATGTATGGATGTATGCGTGTATGGATGTATGGGTGTATGGATGTATGGACGTATGGATGTTACGAATTTACGGATGTACAGATGTATGGATGTATGTATGGATGGATGGATGTATTGGTGTATGTATAGATGTATGGATGGATGGATGGTTTGTTGGATGGATATATGGATGGAGAGATGTATGGATCGATGGACGTATGGATGGAATGATGTGTGGATGGACGAATGTATCGAAGTGTGGACGTATAGATGGATGGTTGTGCGGATGGACGGATGTATCGATGTATGAATGTATGGATGGATGGATCTATTACTGGATGGACTAATGGATTGGTGGATGAATGGATTTATGGAAGGGTGGATGGATGGACGTATGTACGTGTGTGTGTATAGATGTATGTGTGGACGTATGCATGTATGAATGTATGTATGCATGGATCAACGAATGTACGGATGTACGAATGTATGGA
>NW_016918876.1:0-221 GCF_001483705.2 Eufriesea mexicana
GTTAGGCTAGGTCACGTTTGGAAAGAATGGCGTCGTCTTTTGTGTTATACACTGCTATACGGTGGCTTTCTGCTCTCTACTGCGTTCGATTGTACTCTGCTTGGCTTTACGGAGGACACCAATAGCCGTAACGCCGCGTTACTTTGAGATATGTTACATGAGGCTATGTCACGGTTGGTTAAGTTAGGAAAGGAAAGCGATGACCTTCGCACTAAACACCG
>NW_016918877.1:0-641 GCF_001483705.2 Eufriesea mexicana
TCGAAAATGTCAATATAATTGAATTTTCCATCCAGATTCTGTAGCATTGCAATGGCAATAGCACGCCAATAGAATCTTTCCGTCTTATTTACGCAAGAAAGATAGTTCACCACGATATTAGTCGTAAAAGTCAATACAATTGAATATTCCAGCCAGATTAAATAGCTTTGCAAAGCCTATAGCACGCCAATAGAATCTTTCCTGCGTATTTGTGCGAGAAAGTTAACTCACCACGGTGTTAGCCGAAAATGTCAATAAAATTGATTTTTCCAACCAGATTCTTTGGCATTGCAATGCCAATAGCACGCCAATAGAATCTTTCCTGCGTATTTGTGCGAGAAAGTTAACTCACCACGGTGTTAGCCGAAAATGTCAATAAAATTGATTTTTCCAACCAGATTCTTTGGCATTGCAATGCCAATAGCACGCCAATAGAATCTTTCCTGCGTATTTGTGCGAGAAAGTTAACTCACCACGGTGTTAGCCGAAAATGTCAATAAAATTGATTTTTCCAACCAGATTCTTTGGCATTGCAATGCCAATAGCACGCCAATAGAATCTTTTCGCCTTATTTACGAAAGAAAGATAGCGCACCACGATATTACTTGAAAATGTCGATAAAATCGAAACTGCCAAGCACA
>NW_016918878.1:0-399 GCF_001483705.2 Eufriesea mexicana
TTATTGACATTTTCGACTAATATCGTGGTGAGTTATCTTTCTGGCATAAATAAGGACCAAAGAATCTATTGGCACGCTATTGCCGTTGCAATGCTATAGAATCTGGATGGAAAATTCAATTTCATTGACATTTTCGGCTAATGTGGTGAGCTCACTTTCTGGCATAAACATGGATGCAAGATTATATTGACAAGCTATAACAACTGCAATGCTATAGAATCTGGCTGGAAAGTCCAATTTTATTGTCATTTTCGACTGATATCGTGGTGAGCTAACTTTCTTGCATAAACAAGGAGGAAAGATTCTATTGGCGTGCTACAACCATTGCTATGCTATAGAATCTTGCTGGAAAATTCAATTTTATTGACATTTTCGACTAATATCGTGGTGAGCCAACTT
>NW_016918879.1:0-2344 GCF_001483705.2 Eufriesea mexicana
AGGCTACGTTTGGTTGGGTTATGTTCGCTTGGGTTAGGTCAGTGTAGATATAACGCTTGAGCTGTACACTGCGATTCTATGGACTTCTTCGCCCTAATTTCCTCTAGTAGTTTCTGCTCGTCTCCGGGGTGGCCAGCAATGGTGGTCTCAGTACGTTAGGTTGAACTATGTTGCGTCTGATTATATTAAGGGTGGATATATTAGGATATGGTAGATGAGACTTTTCTGATGTGCAATGCAGTGCGGTGGATTTCTGAACTCTGGCGTGCTCTAGTCCTCTCTGCTTGGCTCTGAGGAGGCCAGGGATAGTGGTATCGTCACGTTAGGTCGAGCTATTCTACGTTTGGTTAGGTAAGGTTATGTCAAGCTCGGTCATGACATCTTTGACTTTCGTGCTGTACATTGCTCTTCGGAGGGTTTATGCACACGACTGTGCTCTACTATATTCTGCTTGGCCCTGTGGAGGCCAGCATTAGTTGCGGCACGTTATGTTGAGTTGGGTTACGTTTGAATATATGTTAGGCCGTGTTCGGTTAGGTTGACTTCGACTTTCGCTCTATGAACCTTTACCCAGCCGGTTCCTGTGGCCCACTGTGCTCTACTTTATTCTGCCTGTCTCCGTGGATTCCGGCAGCATTGGTCGCGGCACGCTATGTTGAGTTACGCTGCGTTTGGTTAGGTTAGGTTGTGCCATGTAATGTTAGGGTAACTTCGAATTTTGTGCTATTCACAGCAATGCGGTGGATTTCTGTGGTTTACTGTGCTCTACTACATTCTGCTTGGCTGTGGGGAGGCCATGAGCAGTGTTCGCCGCACGCTGCTTTGAGCAATGCTACGTTCGCGTTATGTCATGATAGGTCAGATAAGGTTAGGGTACCTACGGCTTTTGTGCCATTCACTGCAGTGCGGTGGATTTCTGCGCCCTAATGCGCTCTAGTACAATCTGCTTGTCTCTGCCGAAACCAGCAATAGCGGTCTCTTAATGATTGGTTTGTGTAAGACTACGTTTGGCATTGTGACGTTTGGCTAGGTTAGGGTATGCTACCTTGACTTATGTGTTATTTACTGCTGTTCTGTTGATTTCTGCACTCTACAGTGCTCTAGTACGCCCTGCTTGACTCTGGGGATGGCAGCAATCGCGGTCTTGGCACGTCAGGTTGGGTTACGCCATATTTGCTTATGTTCCGTTGGTTTGGGATAGGCCTTGGTAGCACTGACTTATCTGATATACACAGCTATTCTCTGGATTTGTGCGTTCTCCACTCCACTACTGCGCTCTGCTTGACTTTGAGGAGGCCAGCAGTAGCGGTCGCGCCGCGTTACGTTGAGTTTGGCTACGTTTGATTGTGCTACGATTCGTTAGGTTTGGAAAGGGTAGCTTTGACGTTAATTACGTCGTCCGCTATTAGGTGGACCTCTGAGCACTACAGTGCCGTGATTCTCGCAGCTTGGATCTGGGATGGTTAGAAATAGTTGCCTTGTCACGTTATATTGAGTCAGGTCATGTGCCGTTGTGTTGGGTTGCGCAAGGTTTGGAAAGGATAGCTTCAACTTTTGTGCTGCACACTGCAGTTAGGTTAATTTCTGCGCCCACAGTGCTCCAGAATGACCTGCTTGGCTCTGAGGAGGGCAGCAATGGCGGTCCCGGCACGTTAGGTTGAGTTAGGCTATGTTCCGCTATGCTCCGTTGGCTTGGGTTAGGTTTGGGTATCTATGACATTTCAGGTATACACCGCGTTTCTATGGATTTCTGCGCTCTACTGTCCACTAATGTGTTCTGTTTGGCTCTGGGGAGACCTGCAATTGTGGGCGCGGCACGTTAGGTTCTGCTAGGCTACGTTCGGTTATTTTATGGTTGGTTAGGTTAGAAGAGGATAGCTTTTACTTTAGTACTATAGTCTGCTATAAGGTGGATTCCTGCGCCCTACAGGGAGCTAATATCTTCAGCTTGGCTCTGGGAAGTCCAGCAATAGTGTCCCCGGCACTTTGTGCTGTGTCAGGTTACGTTCGGTTAGGTTGGGTTAGGCAAAGTTTGGTTAGGATATATTTGACCATAGTGCTGCACACTGCTATTCGGTGGATATCTTCGCTCTACTGTGCCCTAGTATATCCTGCTTGCCTCTGTGGTGGGCAGCAATAGCGGTCTCGGCGCGATAGTTTGTGTTATGTTACGTTTGGTTAGGTTAGGTTAGGTTATGTTTGGTTAGGTTGGCTTTGACTTTTGTGCTATACACTGCTATTAGTTGGCTTTCTGTGCTGTACTGTGTTCTAGTATTTTCTTCTTGGCTCTGGGGTGGCCGCCAAAGGTGGTCCTGGCACGTTTGGTTAGGATATGCTGCGTTTG
>NW_016918880.1:0-23352 GCF_001483705.2 Eufriesea mexicana
AGCTATATCAGATCTGCCTTTCGTCATTCTGGAATAGCTATGCAACCTAAATCATCTTTGAACTATTTAATACAACGGACACAGTGCACTGCGCATTGATTTGCTCTGTACCGTACTGTCATAAGTATAGTTGTCTAGCCACAACCGGACTCTGTACTGATTATTCTAGAGTTGTTGCGAAGTTGTAATAATCAGTGGAGAAATTTGTTCAGCGGCTAATGTACTGTGATGACGGCTGTAATCAGTACAGTAGTGTCAATGGCTAAAATCCCGAGATGTAGCGGACCTGCCATTTGTCAGTCTAGAACTGCTATAGAATATGTGTCACCATTGAACATCAGAATCCAAAGGCTACAGTGCACTGCTGATGCATGTAATAAGTGCCGTACTCTCAGTTGCAGATAACTCCAGGAACAACTGTGCTATGTATAGATTATTCTCGGATTTCTGCAAAACTTAGCTTATCACTGCGGAAATTATTCCAACGGCTAAAGTACCTTGAAGATGGAGGTACGCAGTACTGTTTCGTCAATGGCTAATATTTGGAGCGATAACGAGTCGGTCCTTTGCCATCCTATAATTGATGTAGCGTCTGAATCATAATTGACCTGGATAATCCAACGGCCAGAATGCTTCGTTTAATGACTGCACTAATTACCGTCATTTGAACTGTATATATGTCTAGCCATCACCGTAATATACATTGATTACTCTAGAAATGCTGCGGGCTTTGTATCATCAGTGAAGAAATTTATCCAGATGCTACAGTGCTCATTACGTGGACGCCTAAATTGCCGTATTGGGTACTTTAAATATCTCCAGCCGCAACTTATGTTAGCTTTGACACTTCTAGATCTACCCATGAATATATGTCATCACTGAACAGATTAATCTAACAGCGGCATTGTTCCGTTGATGGATGTAATATGTACCGTGCTGTCAATTGTGAATATCTGTAGCCATAGCTGTACTAAACATTGATAATGTTAGAATTGCCTTTACACTCAAGTTATCAGTGGATAAACTACACCAACGGCAAGGACACAGTCATAGTTGCTGTTCTGAATACCCTTTCGTAAATTGTTAACATTTCAAACGATAATGGGTCACTCATTTGGCATTCTAGAATTGCAATATAGTTAAAATCATCACTGAACAGATTGGTCCATCGTCAGCAGTGGTATTTTGGTGGACGTACCTTCTACCGCTCCGGGAATTTTAGATACCTTTCACCATGACTGACGTATACCTTGATTCTTCCAGAACTACTGTGGAATTTAAATCATCAGTGAACGGATTAATCTAACGAATGCAGCACTGTGCTGATGGCTGTGCTCAGTACTATTTTGCCAATTTTTAACGACTCGAGCTATAATGGTTCTGACTTTTACCATTCTACGGTTGTTATAGTATATATCTCACCATTCGTCAGATTAAGACCTCGGCAACATTGCTTTGTTGATGGATGTACCGAATGCCGTACTACCAATTTTAAATATCAATCGTCATAACTGCCCTACACATTGAACATTCTAGAATTGCAGTTAAGCTTGTATCGTCAGTGCTCAAATTATTCCAACGACACAAGTACTGTTATGATGGCTGCATTAATTACTATTTCGCGGACTTTTAACAACTCGAGCGATTATGGGCCGGTCCCTCATCATTCAAGAATTGCAATAGTATTTAGGCAATCACTGAACAGTTTAACCCAACGCATACAGCGCTTTGTGGATGGATGTACTAAGTACTGTGCCCTCAATTGTAAATATCAGTAGCAACAACGGTACAATACAATGATTATTCTGGAATTTCTTTTAAACTTGGATTATGAATCTATAAATTCGTACAGCGTCTGAATTACCGTGATGATGGCTGCACTCACCATTGTTTCGCCAATTGTTAACATTTCGAGAGATAATCGGTCCGTCCCTTGTTATTCTAGAATTGCACTTGTATCTAAATCATCACTGAACATATTAATCCAACTGTCACATTCCTGTGATGGTCGATGTAACAACTGCCGTACTGGGCTTTGTTAATATCTCTGACCATAAGTAATGTACACAATGATTATGAAATGGAACTTATACCATGAATGAGCAGATTAACCCAGCGAAGGTACCAATTTCATGATGGCTGAGCTCAGTAAAGTTATGTGAATTGTTAATATCTCGAGCAATAACGGATCTATCTTTTTTCATTTTATAACTACTATAACATATACATCATCACTGCAAAGTTTAATTAAACGTACACAGTGCTTTGTTGATGGGTGTAAAGTGCCATACTTACAAATGTAAATATCTTCAGCCATAACCGTATACTATACGTTGATTATTCTAGTATTGCTGTTAAATATGTATCATCAGTGAACAAATATGTCCAAGGTCAAAAGTACTCTGACGATGGATGTACACAGTACTGTTTCGTCAATCGTAAATGTCTCTAGCGACAACCGGTTAGTCCCTTCTCTTTCTATAATTTCAATAGAATATAGGTTATCAGAGAGAAGTATAATCCAACGCCTACTGTACTCTATCTTTGGTTGCACCAACCACCGTCCTGGGAATTGCAAATATCTGTAGCCGCAACTGATGCATGCATAGGTTTTCTAGAACTACTGCGCAACTTAAACCAACACTGAATATATTAATACATCGGCTACAGTGCCCTGCTGATGGATGTGCCATGTACCGCAATGGGAATTGTAAATATCTTTAGCCAAAGGTGATAAGTCTACAATGGGCATTTTACATCTGCTGTAAAATTTAAGTCGCCAATGAGCACGTTATTAAAGCGGCAGGAGTTCTGTGATAACGGCTGTACTCAGTACTGTTTCGCCAGTCGTTAATATCTCGAGGGATAATTGATCAGTCCATTGTTATTCGAGATCGCACATGTATTTAAATAATCGCTGAACCAATCTATCCACAGGCTACAGTGCTGTATTGGTGGTCGTGCCAACTACCGTACAGGGAAACGCAAATACTTCTAGCTGTAGCTGATGCATGCATAGATTGCTCTAGAACTACTGTGGAATTTACATTGTCAATGTACATGTTAATACAACGACTACAGTAATTTTCCGGCGTATGTGCCAATTACAGTAATGGGAATTGTAAATATCCCTCGGCATATTTGATGCATACCTTGGCTACTCTAGAACAAATACGGAAAGAAAATCATCACAGAAAAGATTAACCAAACGGAGAGGGTGAAGTATTGTTGGATGCACCTGATACAGTGCTGGGAGTTGTAAAGTCCTTCATCTACAGCTGATGCTTGCATTGATTATTCTAGGCCAACTGTGGAATATGGATCATAAGTGAATAAGTTAATCCAACGGCTGCAGTACTGTGATGATGGCTGTATACTGTACTGAGTTATCAGTTGCCAATAGCTCGAGCTACAACGGATCTGTCCTTTCTGAACCCTGATTTGCTACAAAATTCGTATCATCACTGAACAGAACGTTCCTAAGTTTTTTTGTGTTCTGTTGGTGGACGTACCAACTACCGTACCGAGCAGTCAGTATCTCTAGCCAAGTCTGAGGTATATACTGGTTATTCTGTAATGTCTGTGCAACTTAAATCTTCACTGAAGAGATGAATCCACTGGCTGCAGGACTGTATCGGTATATGTCCAGCAACCATACTGTGTGTCGTTAACATCTCTAGACATATCTGATTTACACATTGACTATTCCACAACGACTGTGGAATTTATACCTTCAATTAATATATTCATACAACGGCTACAGTAATGTGATGATGGCTGCACTCAGTACAGTTATGTCAATTGTTAGTATCTCGAGGTATGACGTATCTGTCTTTTGTCATTCTGCAATTCCTACAGAATTCAAGGCAATAACTCGAGGAATAACGGTAAAATAGAGTGATTCATTACCCTAGAATTGCAATTAAGCTTATATTATCTGTGACGAATTTATTTCAACGGCTAAATTGTTGTGTTTATGGCGGTACTCCTGAGAGTTTCGTCAATTGTTAATGTCTCGAGTGATATTGGGATACTCCTTTTTCTTTCTAGAATTGAAATACAATTTACATCATCACTGTACGTATTAATCCGTCAGCTACAGTGCCCTAATGGTGGTTGTACCAAACACCGATCAAGGGATTGTAAATATCTCTTGCCATAACTGACGTATGCATTGAACATTCTTGAACTACTGTCGAATTTATATCATCGCCGACCACATTAATCCAACGGTTTCAGAGATTTGTTGGTGGACGTACCCACTACCGTAATGGGAATCGTTAAACTCTCTAGCCATAACAGCAGATCAATACATCGGCTATAGCGCTTTGTTGATAGATGTAATGCGATCCGTACTTACTGTTATAAATATCTCTAGAAATAACCGTAACATACATTGATTGTACTAGACTTGCTTTGGTTCTAACACCATCAGTGAGCTAATTAATCCCGTGGCTGCAGCACTGTCGTGCTGGCTGTACTGTGTACCTTCATGTCAATTGTTAATATCACCAGATATAAGGAATCTGTCTATTGTCATTCCAGTGATGCTATTGAATTTACATCATAATTCAGCAGGCTTGTTAGTGAGCGACTGTGCTGTGTTGATGAATTTACTAAGTCCCGTACTCTCAATTGTAAATATATGTAGCCAGAACCGTACTGTGCATTGATGTTCTTTGAATTGCTTATCAATCTACCTAATTATAAGTGAACACTTTATTCCGACATCTATGGTACTCTGTGGGGGGCTCTATTCATTACTGCTTCGTCGGTTGATAATATGTCGAGCGCTAATGGATACACCTTTCTTCACACTAGAATTGCCATGGAATCTAGCTCGTTATTGAACAGGTTAATCCCACGGCTACGGTGGTCTGTTGATGAATGTACTAAATGACGTACTACCAATTTTAAATATCACTAGTCATAACCGACCTATACATTAATTATACCAGAATTGCAGCAAAACTTGTTTTATCAATAAACAAATTATTCCGGTAGTTAATGCACTGTGATTATGTCTGTACTTATTACCGTTACGTCTCTAGCAAATATCGCGGTCTATAATGCAACTGTCCTCTGTCCATCTAGAGTTGCTGTAGAATACGTTCATCACTGAACAAATTAATCCAACTGCTATAGTGCTCTGCTGGTGAATGTACCGTCTACCTTACTGGGGATAGCAAATATCTATAGCCACAACTGGTATATACACTTATTATTCTAGATCCATTGTGGAATTTAAGTCATCAGTGACCATACAAATAAATCGGCTACATTACAGTCGTGATGGCTGTACTCAGTACTGTTACGTACATTGTTAATATCTAGAGCGATAATGGGTCAGGCATTTACCGTTCTAGAACTGCAATAGTATAAATATCATCAATGAAAATGTTAATCCCACTGCGACAGGGCTTTACTGGAGTATGTACTATCTGCCGTACTGTCAATTGTAAATATCTCCATCTATAATCTAGCAATTCTATACATTGATTACTCTAGAGTTGCACTGGTATTTACATTTCCAGTGAAAAGTTAGTCCAGCGGCTTCAGTACTGTGACGATAGCTGTCCTTAGTATACTGTTGACAATTATTAATTTCTCGAGCGTTGAGGACGTGTCTCTTGCTATTCTTTAATTGCTATGGGATCTAACTCATCCTAGAAAACATTCGTTCAACGAATACTGTGACATGTTGATGGATGTACCAATAATCTTGCTGTCAACCGAAAATGTTTCCAGACACAGCCATGCTATACACTGACTACCCTAGACTTACGTTGGGATTTACATTATCTGCTAAGAAGTTAATACAATGGCTGCAGTACTCTGATGATGGCTGTACATAGTGCTATGCTAACAGTAATTAATGTCTCGAGCGATAATAGACCTATCTTTTGTTATTCTTTGACTGCTATGGAACGTAATAATCACTGTGCAAATCAATTCAATTGTTACTGTGATCTAATGATGGATGTACTGAGAACCGTACCGTCATCTGCAAATATCTCTAGCTATAGTGGTGCTGTACATTGGTTACCCTAGACGATCTTTCCCATTTACATCATCAGTGAGCAGATCTATCCAACGGCTACAGGGATCTGTTGAAGGACGTACGAGCAACCGTACTGGCAATTGCACATATCTCTAGCGGTAACTGATGTATACATTCATATTTCTTGAAATACTGTGGACCTTATGTCATCAGTGAACAAATGAATCCAACGGCTGCAGTAATGTTATAAAGGCTGAGCTCAGTGCTGCGTTGTCGTTTGTTAATATCTCGAGCGATAATGGGTAAGTCCTTGGTCATTCTAGAATTGCTATAGAATCTAGGTCAGCATTGAACAGGTTAATCCAACGGCTACATTGCTCTGTTGGTTGATTTACTGTGTACTGTACTGGCAATTTTTAATATCTCTAACTATAACCGTACCATAAATTGACTACTTCAGAATTGCTCAGGAATTTACATCACCAGTGAACAAAGTTGAGCAACTGCTACGGCAATGCGGTGATCGATATACTAATTACTGTATGATCAGCTGTTTAAACATATTGGTGTAATGGATCTGTCTTCCTTCATTCTAAAATTGCTATAGAAGCTGAAACTCCATTGAACATATTAATCCAGCGGCAACAGAGCTCTGCTGGTATGTGTACTATGTACGGCATTTCCAATAGCAAATATGTTTGGCTATAACCGCACTACCCAAAGACTATTCTTGTGTGGCTGTGGAACTTAAATCTTAAGTGAACAAAATAATTCGTCGGCTGCAGTACAGCAATTATGACTGTACCATGCACGGTGTTGCCAATTGCGAATATGTCGTGGCACAATTCATCCGCATTCTTCATTCTAGTAATGCTGTAGTATTTAAATCACCAATGAGGAGATAATTCCAACTGTGACTGTGCTCTGCTGGTAATTGCAGTAAACTCCGTATTACCAATTGTATACGCTACTAGCCATAACCGTTATATGCAATCATTGTTTTAGAGTATCTTTGGAATTTGGGTCTTAAAAGTACGAATTATTACTACCGCTACAGTACTGTGCTCATGGCTGCACTCAGTACTGTGGTGTCAACTGTTAATGTCTCGTGGGGCAATGGATCTCTAATTTGTCATTCCATAATAAAGTCTGTATCGCCACTGAGCAGATTAATCCAAATCCTACAGTGCTCTGATGGTGGATTTACTAAGCATCGTACTGCCAATTGTACATATCTCTAGCCATAACCGTACTATGCGTTCATTATTCTAGAATTGCGTTAGAATACACATCACCAGTGAACAAAGCGTTCCCACTGCTACAGTATTGTGATGATGCCTGATCTCAGTACTGTTATAGCAATTGTAATACTCTCGTGCTATGACAGATCTGTCTTTTGCCATTCTAGAATTGCTAGAGAGTCTAAATCATCATTGAACAGGTTTTCACAACGGCTACAGTGGCTGCTGATGGATGTAGTGTGCGCCGTCCTGTCAATTTCAAATGTCTCTGGCTATAACCGTTCTATACATTGATTATTCTAGTGTTGCTGTTAAATTTTAATTTTCAGTAAACTAATTAGTCCAGCGGCTAAAGTATTTTGACGATGCCCGTACTCAGGTGTGATTCGTCAGTTTTTAATTCCTTGAGCGATAGTGGGTCAGTTCTTCGTCATTCTAGGACTCCAATGGAACATTAACCATCACTGAACAGATTAGCACAATGTCCTCTGTGCTCTGTTTGTGTATGTACCCACTACCGTTCTGGGAATTGAAAATATCTACACCCACACCTGATATGTACCTTGATTATTCATGAACTATTGCGGAATGTATGTCATCAGTGAACAGATTAACCCAGCGGCTGCAGTACTGCGATAATGTATGTGCTTGCTACTGCAATATCAACTGTTAATATCTGAAGCAGCAACGGATTTGTCTTTTGTCAATCTAGAGTAGCTATGGAATCTACATTACCAATGAACACCTTAATCCAGCGGATGCTGATGGCTGTACATAGTGCTATGTTGACAGTTATTAATGTCCCGAGCGATAATAGACCTGTCTTTTGTTATTCTTTGACTGCTATGGAACGTAATAATCACTGTGCAAATCAATTCAATTGTTACTGTGATCTAATGATGGATATACTGAGAACCGTACCGTCATCTGCAAATATCTCTAGCTATAGTGGTGCTGTACATTGGTTACCCTAGACGATCTTTCCCATTTACATCATCAGTGAGCAGATCTGTCCCACGGCTCCAGGGATCTGTTGAAGGACGTACGAGCAACCGTACTGGCAATTGCACATATCTCTAGCGGTAACTGATGTATACATTCATATTTCTCGAAATACTGTGGACCTTATGTCATCAGTGAACAAATGAATCCAACGGCTGCAGTAATGTTATGAAGGCTGAGCTCAGTGCTGCGTTGTCGTTTGTTAATATCTCGAGCGATAATGGATAAGTCCTTAGTCATTCTAGAATTGCTACAGAATCTAGGTCAGCATTGAACAGGTTAATCCAACGGCTACATTGCTCTGTTGGTTGATTTACTGTGTACTGTACTGGCAGTTTTTAATATCTCTAACTATAACCGTACCATAAATTGACTACTCCAGAATTGCTCAGGAATTTACATTGCCAGTGAACAAAGTTGAGCAACTGCTACAGCAATGCGGTGATCGATATACTAATTACTGTATGATCAGCTGCTTAAACATATTGGTGTAATGGATCTGTCTTCCTTCATTCTAAAATTGCTATAGAAGCTGAAACTCCATTGAACATATTAATCCAGCGGCAACAGAGCTCTGCTGGTATGTGTACTATGTACGGCATTTCCAATAGCAAATATGTTTGGCTATAACCGCACTACCCAAAGACTATTCTTGTGTGGCTGTGGAACTTAAATCTTAAGTGAACAAAATAATTCGTCGGCTGCAGTACAGCAATTATGACTGTACCATGCACGGTGTTGCCAATTGCGAATATGTCGTGGCACAATTCATCCGCATTCTTCATTCTAGTAATGCTGTAGTATTTAAATCACCAATGAGGAGAAAATTCCTACTGTGACTGTGCTCTGCTGGTAATTGCAGTAAACTCCGTATTACCAATTGTATGCGTCACTAGCCATAACCGTTATATGCAATCATTGTTTTAGAGTGTCTTTGGAATTTGGGTCTTCAAAGTACGAATTATTACTACCGCTACAGTACTGTGCTCATGGCTGCACTCAGTACTGTGGTGTCAACTGTTAATGTCTCGTGGGGCAATGGATCTCTAATTTGTCATTCCATAATAAAGTCTGTATCGCCACTGAGCAGATTAATCCAAATCCTACAGTGCTCTGATGGTGGATTTACTAGGCATCGTACTGCCAATTGTACATATCTCACTACTAAGCATCGTACTGCCAATTGTACATATCTCTAGCTATAACCGTACTATGCGTTCATTATTCTAGAATTGCGTTAGAATACACATCACCAGTGAACAAAGCGTTCCCACTGCTACAGTATTGTGATGCTGCCTGATCTCAGTACTGTTATAGCAATTGTAAGACCCTCGTGCTGTGACAGATCTGTCTTTTGCCATTCTAGAATTGCTAGAGAGTCTAAATCATCATTGAACAGGTTTTCGCAACGGCTACAGTGGCTGCTGATGGATGTAGTGTGCGCCGTCCTGTCAATTTCAAATGTCCCTGGCTATAACCGTTCTATACATTGATTATTCTAGTGTTGCTGTTAAATTTTAATTTTCATTAAACTAATTAGTCCAGCGGCTAAAGTATTTTGACGATGCCCGTACTCAGGTGTGATTCGTCAGTTTTTAATTCCTTGAGCGATAGTGGGTCAGTTCTTCGTCATTCTAGGACTCCAATGGAACATTAACCATCACTGAACAGATTAGCACAATGTCCTCTGTGCTCTGTTTGTGCATGTACCCACTACCGTTCTGGGAATTGTAAATATCTACACCCACACCTGATATGTACCTTGATTATTCATGAACTATTGCGGAATGTATGTCATCAGTGAACAGATTAACCCAGCGGCTGCAGTACTGCGATAATGTATGTGCTTGCTACTGCAATATCAACTGTTAATATCTCAAGCAGCAACGGATTTGTCTTTTGTCAATCTAGAGTAGCTATGGAATCTACATTACCAATGAACACCTTAATCCAGCGGCTATAGTGCTCTGTTGATGGACGAACCATGTGCCGTACTTTCAATTGCAAATATCTGTGGCCATAACCGTGCATACATTGATTATTCTAGGATTGCTGATGAAAAAAAAATATATGTAGGCGAATTAGGACCTCTGTTAAGGTACTGTGACCATGGCCCCACTCAGAGCTGTTTTGTCAGTTGTTAAAGTCTCGAGCGATAATGGGCAAGTTAATGTCATTATAGAACCGCGATAGTATTAAAGTTAACTCTGAACAGCTTAATTCAACGGATATATTGCTGTATTGGAGGATGTACCAGCTACATTCCTCAGAATAGCATATATCTCTATCCATATCTTATGTATTCATTCATTATTCTAGATCTGCTGTGTAATTCAAGTCATTACACAAACAGATTGGTCCAACGGCTACAGTGCTCTTTTGGCGGATGTACTGAGAACCGTTTTGTCAATTGGAAATATGTCTATCCCTACCAGCAGTATGCATTGATTATTCTGGAATTGCTGTTAAATACAGGTATGCTGTGTGCGTGCTAGTCGAACGAGTAAAGTGACCTGATGATTACAGTGCGCAGTACTGCTTCGTCATTGGTTAATGTCTCCAGGGAAATTGGTCCGTACTTCCTCATTCTTGAATTACAATGGAAAGTAAATCATCGGTGAACAGCATAATCCAACGCCTACTGTGTTACAATGGCGCATGCACCAGTTACTGCACAGTCAATTATGTAAAAATTTAGGCATAACTTATGTATACACTCATAATTCCACAACTATTGTGGAATTCAAGTCATCCGTGAGCAGATTACTTCCACGGCTCCGTTAGAGTAATGATCACTGTACACAGTACTGTTATGTCGATTGCTAATGTCGCGATCTATAATGGGTCAGTCCTCTGTCATTCTAGAATTGCAATTGAATATAAATCGTCACCTAACAGATCAATCCAACGGCTACTGTACCCTGTTGGTGGATCTTCTAAGAACCATACCGCCAATTCTAAATGTCCCTAGCCATAACCGCACAACGTATTGACGACTCAATTCTTGCTTAGAAATTTAAATCATCACTGCAACGGTTAATTGAAGCCAGCTATAATCCAACGAGGGATTTACGCGTTGACATACTAGGAATTATAAATATCTCTAATCGTAGCTGGTGTGTACATTCATCACTCAAGGACTACTGTGGAATTTATGTCATCAGAGAAAATATTAATACAACAGCTACCGTACTATTGTCATGGCTGTGCGTAGTAGTGTGTTTTCAGTTCTTAATATTCAGAGCGGCAGTGGTTCAGTTTATTTCCGTTCTAGAAATGCTATATAATACAAATCGTCATTGAACTGGTTAAACTAACTTCTACAGTGCCCTGACGATAAATGCATCAGCTGCCGTATTGGGAATGGTGAACATCTCCAGCGACAATCGTACAATACATTGATTACTAGAGTCTTGCTGTGGAATTTACTTCAACAGTGAACAAATTCATCCAAAGCCTTTATTACCGTGTTGATGCCAGTACTCTGTATTGATTGGTCAACATTTAATATCTCGAGCGATAATGCGTCAGACCTTTGTAACCCTAGAATTGCAATATGGTTTAGACCATCATGGAACAGATAAAGTAAAACAGCTAGCTTGCACTATTGATGGATGTACTATGAACGGTACCGTCATCTGGAAATATCTCTAGCCATAACCGTCCTATATATTCCTTACTCTAGACATGCATTGGAATTGATGATATGAGTGTTCAAGCCTATCCAAAGGCTACACAGCTTAATTGGTGGATGCATCTGCTACCGTACTGGATACCATAAATATCTATAGCCATAACTGATGTATCCATTGGTTATTCTACAACTGCTGTGAAATTTAATTCGCCACTGAAAAGATTAATCAAGCGGCTACGGCGCTCTATTGGGGCACGTACGAAACACCGTACTGTGAATTGCAAATATCTCTAGCCATATCTTTTCTATACGTAGGTTATTCTAGCACCACGGTGGAATTTAAATTATCACTGAGCAGATGAACACAATGGCTGTAGTACTGTGATGGTGGCTGTACTTAGTACTGTGTTTTCAATTGTTAATATCTCGTGCTGTAATGGATCAGCGTTTTGTCTTCCTGGAATTTCTATACAACATTCATCGTCACTGGAGAATCTTATCCAACGTCTATAGTGCTCCGTTGATGGACGTACTAAGGACCATACTGACAGTTGGAAATACCTTTAGCCATAACCGTACCATACATTGGCTACCCTAGACATGGTTTGTCATTTAAATCATCAACGCGCAAATTAATGCAACGGCCGGAATACTACGATGATTGATGTACTCAGTAGGGGGTTGTTAGGTGGTAATATCTTGAGCTTTTACGGATCTGGCCTTTGTCACTCTAGAATAACGAGAGAATATAAATCACCATTGAGCAGATCAATCCGACGTGTACAGTGTTGTGATATTGGATGTACTAAGTACCGTGAATACAATTGTCAATATCTCCGGACATAATGCAACCATATATTGATTACTCAAGAATTGCAGTTGAACCTAAGTTAACAATGAACAAGTTAGTACAACGGCTAAAGTTGTGTGATGATGTCTGTACACAATACTCCTTCGTCAATATTTAATGTGTCGAGCAATAATGGCTCTGTACCTTGTCATTCTAAAAATGCAATATGACTACATCGTCCCTGCAGGGATTCATCCACCGGCTATAGTGCTCCAATGGTGGCTGTACCAACCACCGTGCAGGGAACCTTTAATATCTCCAGCCAGAACGGATGTATATATTGATTTTCCTGGAACTACTGTAGACCTTGGATCCTCAGTGAACAGATAAATCCAAAGTCCGCGGCACTCGTCCGATGACTGCACCACGTACTGTTGTGCAAGTTGTTAATTTCTCGAGCTGCAACGGATCTGTCTTTGGTCCTTCTAGAATGGCTACCGAATCCAGACCGCCATTGAATATATAGATACAACGGATACAATGGTCTGCTGGTGGATGTGCTAGAAACCTTGCGGTCAATTTTAAATACTTCTAGCCATATCCGTATTATGCATTGGCTGCCCTTGACTTGGTTTGCAGTTAAAATCATAACTGAACAGACAAATCCAACGGCAACTGTGCTCTGTTGATGGACGTGCCAAATACCGCGCTGGGATTTGTAAATATCCCCCCCCCCCTATCTGAAGAATACATGCATCACACTGTAACAACTGTGGAATTTAAATCGTATGTGAACAGAGCAAGCCGACGGCTTCAGTACTGTGCTGATGGCAGTAGTTACCACTGTGTTGTCAGTTATTTGTATCTCGAGCGGTAATGGGTCTGTATTTTGACTCTCTAGAATTGCTACAGTACCTAAATCATCATTGAACAGATAAATGCAACGGTTACAGTGCTCTATGGGTGGAAGTACAGAGAAAGGTACTGTCAATTGCTAATATCTCCACCCACAACAGTAGTATACATTCATTAATTTAGAAATGCTGCTATATTTGAATTATGTGTGTACTATTTAGTCCAACAGCTAAAGTACTGTGATGATGCCTGTACTCAGTACTGTTTCGTCAACTGTTAACATCACGAGCGATAATGGGCAAGTGCTTTGTCATTCCAGATTAGCAATAGTATTTTTTGTGATCATTGAACGGTTTATTCCAACGGCTACAGTGCTGTGTTGATCGATGTGCTAAGAACCTTACTGCAATTCTAACTATCTCTAGCATTAATCGTATTATACACTGATTATCCTAGAGTGGCTGTAGAGCTTAAATCATATGTGGACAAATAATCCCGTGTCTACTGCATTCTTATGATAGCTATACTCTGTGCTGCTATGTCAATCATTAAAGCCTGGAGAGATAGTGGATCCGTATTTTGTCATTCCAGGATTGCTACAGAACATGTATCAGCATTGACGAGACTAATATACGGCTGCAATGTTCGCTTGTTGCATGCATTAGGTAATGTGGTGTCGAATGAATGCATAATTAGACATAACAGCACCATACATTGATATCTTCAGAATTGGTACGGAACTTACATCATGAGTGAACAAGGCAGTCCAACACCTACGTTACTCTGATGATTGCTTTATTCCGTCCCGCTAGGCCAATTGTTAATGCCTACAGCGTTAATTGATCACTACTTTTTCGTTTCAGAATTGCTAGTGAATTTGAGTCATCAGTCAACTATTTGTTCCGGCGACACCAGTGATCTGTTTGTGGATGTACTAGGTATCGGACAGTCAGCTGCAAACATATATAGCGATACCCGCAGAATACATTGATCATTATAGTGAGGCTATGGAGGGTGCATCATCAGTGAGCAAATTAATACAACGTCTACACTAATGCGATGGTGCATAGACACAGTACTGTACTGACCGTTGTTAATATGCCGAGGGAAATTAATCTGTCTTTCGTCATTCTAGAATTGCCACATCATGTATATCATCATTCAACAGATTAACACATCGGTTAGAGTGCCCCTTTGGTGGCTGTACAGTGCTCCGCATTGACAATTTTTAATATCTTTAGCCATGACGGTACTACACATAGACGATTCTGGAACTGCTGGAGAATATAATTCCTCAGTGACCAATTTATCCAACGTGCGCAGCACTGCGCGATGGCTGTGCTCGGTTCGGTGTTGTCAATTTCTTATACCGCTACGTATAATGGATGTGTCTTCTTCCATTCTAGAATTGCTATTGGCCATTAACAATCATTAAACAGATCAATCCATAGAGTACAGTGCGCTGATGGTGTATGCATAATGTACCCTACTCTCAGTTGTATATACCTCAAGCTTTGACCGCCACATACATTGATAATTCTAGAACTTCTTCTGAATCTAAATCATCAAATGAAGAAATTATTCCAGCAACTACAGTACCTTGGTCATGGCTGTATTCAGCACTGTGTTGTCTACAGTAAATATATCGATTGACAATGGATCTGTGCTTTGTTATTCGAGAGTGTCTATAGCATGTAAGTCAACAGTGAATGGCTTATTCCAACGGCATATGTGATCCGTTGGTGGATGCTCTAAGTACATTACTGTCAATTGCAAGTGTATGTAGCAACGACAGATATATGTTATCCTTATTCCCGAATTGATATAGAATTTAAATTTTCAGTGCATGTATTAATCCATCTGCAACAGTGCTCTGTTGTTGACCATACTCATAACTGTATTGATATATGCTTGTATCCCCAACGACAATTGCTTTTGCCATTGACCAATCCACATTTGATAAACAACCTTGTATCGTCAGGGAAGAGACTAATTGAACGCCCATAGTAATCTTTTGATGGCTGCAACATTGATGGCTCAGTACTGTACTGCCTGTTGTAACTGCCTCTAGCCATAACTGATATATACATTGATAACTCTAGAGCTGCTTTGGAATTTACATTGTGGGTGAACAAATTAATCCAAAGGCGACATTACTGTTATGATGGCTGTGCACACTACAGTCTTGCCAGTTGCTAACATCTGCAGTTATAAATATATTAATGCTTTGACAGTCCAGAGTTGCCATAAAATTAAGGCATCAGATAAAAGATTAGTCCAATGGCTACAGCGCTCATTTGGCGTATGTACTAATTAACGTACTGGCTATTGTAACTACCTCTAGCCATAGCTGTTGTATTCGTTGTTTATTTTTCAATTGCTGTAGAATTCAAGTCATCAGCGAACAAATTATACCAACTACCACAGTACAGTGGTATTGACTGTACCAAGCATTGTATTGGCAATTATGAACAACTCGATTGAAGATATATCCCTCCTTTGCCATTCTAGAGTTTCCATTTGACTTATATCATACGTGAACAGATTAACCAAGTAGTTACGGTGCTCAACTGGTGGATGTACGAAGTACCTTGCTGTCAGTTGTAAATGTCCCTAGACATGACCGTACTGGACATTGATTAGTCTAGAATGCGGTGGAAATTAGGTCGTCAGTAAACAAATCAATGCGATGGCAACAGTGCCCTGTTGGTGTATGTTCCATTAAACGTACGTTGACTTGTATAAATTTCTTGAAGTAGCTCACCTATCAATTGATTTATCTAGGGTTGCTGAGGAAATTAGATCACCTGTGAACGAGTTGAAACAACAGCCGCAGTACTTCGATGAAGGCTGCACTCGTCATCGTTTTGACAATTGTTAATATCTCATGAGATAATGGATCTCTCCTTTGTAATACTTGAACAGCTATAGAACTTGAATCTTCAGTGACCTGATTATTCAAACGTCTACAGTGCACTGTCGATGGCTTTACACAGTACTTTTCTGACTTACATCAATGCCGCCTGCAAAAATAACTGTATGCACGGAGTACTCTACAATTGCTGAACTATTTAGCTGACCGTCGGACAGACTTTTTCAATGCGCAAACTACAGTCTAGGTGGATACACACGGTACAGTATTGTCAACTGTCAATATCACAGCCGATGCATGACCTATCCGTTGTTCGCTTCAGAAATGGCATAGATCATCAGTGAAAATATTAATCGAGCGGCTGCAGTACTATTTTCGTAGATGTACTAAGTACCGTACTGTGAATTGTAAATATCTTTAACCATAATTGCTCTACACATTGATTGATCTAGAATTGCAGGTAAAATTAAATTTTCAGGGAATAAATAAATACAACGGATAAAGTACCGTGGCGATGGCTGGGCTGAGAACTGCTCCGGAAATTGAGAGTGTCTAGCGCGTTAATGGGTCAGTACTTCGCCATTCTAGAATTGCAATAGCATATACATCATCACTGAACTGGTTAATCCAATGGCGTCACCGCTGTATTGGTGGATGTACCAACTACCGCAACGGGAATTGAAAAACGTCGCCAGCTGCAACTAATGCACACATTGATTATTCCAGAACATCTGTGTATATTGAATCATCGTTGAACAAATTAATAAATCGTCTGCAGTACTGTGATGGCGGTTGTGCTCAGTACTCTTTCGTACCTAGTTAAAATCTAGAGGGATAATCGGTCAGACCTTTGCAATTCTAGAATTGCAATAGAATATAGGTCATCAATGAAAAGGTTAATCCAACTGCTAGAGTGCTTTATTGGGTTGTGTACAATCTACCGTGCCCTCAAGTATAAATATCTCTAGCATTAAGGGTGCTATACATTGATTACTCAAGGATTGCTGTGGAACTTACATTATCTGTGAACAAATTGGTCCAACGGCTGCAGTAAAGTGATGATTCGTATACTTGGTATCTGTTGTCAGTTGTGAATATATCGAACGATAATGGACCTGTATTTTTGTTATTCCTTAACTGCTATAGGATCTAAATCGTCATCGAACACGTCCGTCCAGCGAATACAGTGCTCTGTTGATGGAGTTACCATGATACGTACTGGCAATTGAAAATATCTGTAACCATAATGTTTCTACACATTGAATACTCTGGATTTGCATTTGTATTTCCGTCATCAGAGTAAAAATTATTACAACGGCTACAGAACTGTCACGCTAGCTGAACTCTGTACTGTGTTGCTCATTGCTGATTACTCGAGGTATAATGGGTCTGTAGTTAGTCATTGTAGAGTTGCAAAAAGTCTGAGTCATGACTGAACAGAATAAACCATCAGCTACCGTGCTCTTTTGGTGGTTAGACGGGATACCGTAGTGCTAGTTGCAAATATCCCTAGCCATATCGTTCTACACATTGATCTCCCTAGAATTGCTCTAGAACTTACATCATCAGTGAACAAACTATTCCGGCACATACGTTACAGTGATAATGGCCGTATTCAGCCCAGGTATGTCACTTTTTAGTGCTGGGATGTGTAATGGTTCTGTTCCTAGTCGTTGTAGAAATGCTAGAAAATTTAAATCATCATTGAGCAGAATAGTCCATCGGCTACTCTGCATTTCTGCTGAACGTACGGAGTACCATCCTGCCAGTTCAAAACGTTCCTAGCCATAACCGCACTATCTATTGATTATAATAGAATGGCTGTTGAATTTGAATTACCAATGATCAAATTAATCCAACTGCTACAGTAGTGTGACGATGGCGTCACTCTGTACTGTGTTGCTAATTGTTAGTATCTCGAGGTATGGTGGAACTGTCCTTTGTCATTCTAAAACTGCTATAGAAGCTGGATCGCAACTGTACATACTAATCCAACGGCAACAGCGCTATTATGGTAGATGTACTATGCACTGTATTTTCAGTTGTAAATATCCCTGGCCACAACCGCATTATACAAAGATTACTCTAGAATGGATGTGTGGCTTAAGTCTTAAATGAACAAGTTAATCCACCAGCTACGATACCGTGATGGCAACTGTACTCAGTTTTGTTTCGTCAATTATTAATATTTCGAGGGACAATGGATGTATCATTTGACAACCTATAATTGCTATAAAATCTATATCTTTACTGAAAATGTTAATACAAATGCTGCATTGCTCTGTTGGTGGATGCACTATATACAGCAATATCCGTTGTAAATATCTCCACCCATAACCGTAAAACACATTAGTTATTGCAGAATAACTGTGGAACTTACACCATCAATATACATATCAATCCATCTAATCCATTACCGTTTTGATTGCTGTACGCTGTACTGTGTTTTCAATTACAAGTATCCCGAAACAAAATGGATCTTTCTTTCTCATTCTAGAAATGCTGTAGAGTATAAGTCACCACTGAACAGTATAATCCATCGACTGCGTTGCTCCTTTGTGGATGTACTTAGTACCGTTCTCTCTGTTGTATACGTCCCTAGCCATACCCATAATATTCACTGATTTTTCCAGAATGGTTGTGGAACTCAAATCGTCACTGACCTAGTTATTTGAACGCCAACGTTACTGTGTTGATGGGCGCCCTCAGTACAGTTTTGTCCATTGTTTACGCATCGGGTGATAATGGACCTTTACTTTTTCATTCTAGAACTGCTATAGAATATACATATCCAGTGGACAGACTAATTCAACGGCAACAGTGCTCTGTTGGTGGATGTACTAAGTAGCGATCTGCCAATTGTAGACATTTCTAGCCATAACCGTACTATTCGTTGGTCATTCTAGAATTGCTCCGGAATTTACATCAGCAGTGAACAAAGTAATCCCACTGCTGCAGTACTGACGTGATGGATGTATTCAGTACTGTGTCATCAATTGTGTATGTCTCGAGGGATTATGAATATATCTTTTGACATTCTGGCATTGCTGTGGAATATAAATCACCAGCGAGGAGATTAATAGGACGGTGAGAGTGCTTTGATGGCGTATGCTCCATTTACCGAAATACCTATTGTAAATATCTATAGCGGTAACCGATTAATTCGTTGATTATGCTGGACTTGCTGCAGAATCCAAATCATCACTGAACTGACTAATCCAGCGGCCAGAATGCTCTCTTGTTGGATGTACCATCTATCGTACTGGGAGTTGTAAATATCTCCGTCCATAACTGGTGCTTGCATTGATTATACCTTTACCACCGTGGAACTTACATCATCAGTTAACTGATTAGTCCAAAGGCTGTACAACTGTGTTGATGGCTGTACTCAGTGCTGTTATGTCAACAGTTAATATCTCGAGCTACAACTGATCCGTCCTTTGTCGTTCTGGAATTGCTACAGAATATAAATCATCACTGGAAAGGTTAATCCAACGTCTACAGCGCACTTTTGATGGATGTGAAATGTACCGCACTGCAATTTGTAGATTTCTCTAGTCATGACGGTAATATATACTAATAATTACGGAATTGAAATTAAATTTAAATTGTCAGTGAAATAATTAGTCGTACGGTAAACGTATTGTGACGATGGCGGGTCTCAGCACCGTTACGTCTATTGTTAACATGTCGAGCTATAACTGATCCGTATTCTACTTTTCCAGAATTGCTGTAGAATCCAAATCGTCATTGAACATGTTAATTCAACGGCTACAATGCTCTTTTAATGGTTGTGCCATGTTGCGTACTGCCACTTGTAAATATCTGTAGTCATAACCATACTATAGATTGATTATTCTAAAATTGCTGTTAAATCTGAGATATGTGTAAACAAATTAGTTCAACGGCGAATGTACTGTAGTGATGGCTGTACTCAGTACTGCTTCGAAAAGCGTTAATGTCTCGTGCGATAAGCGGTCTGATGTTTGTCACCCTTGAATTGCAGTAGTACTTTAATCGCCACTGAACAGATTAATGCAACGGCAACAGTGCTCTATTGGTGGACGTACAAACCACAGTAATATGAGCCGTTCATATCTATAGCCATAAATGATGTATACATTAGTTACTCCAGAACAACTATGGAATTCAAGTCATGACTGGACAGATCAATCTAATGGCTACACTGCTCTGACGGTGGTTGCACAGAGTACCGTACTGGGATATGTAAATATCTCTAGCCATATCTGACGTAGACACTGACCTTCCAAGAACTACTGTCGGACCTAATCATCACTGAACTGATTAGTCCTGCTTCTCCAGTACTTCATTTGCGGCTGTTCCATCTATCGTATCGGGAATTGTAAATATCTCTAGCTCTTGCTGTTGTATGCCTCGATTGTTATAGAGCAACTGTGGAATTTACATCATTAGGCAGCAGATTAGTTCAACGGCTGTAGTAGTGTGATGCTGCCAGTACTCATTACTTTTATGGCAGTTGTCAATATCTCGAGCTATGGAGGACCCGCCCTGTGTATTTCTAGAGTTGCAATAGAATTTATATCATCACTGAACATATAAATCCAACGGCTACAGTGCTCTGCTGATAGATATACTCTGTAACGTACTGTTAAGTGTAACTATCTGACATATTTACAGTTAGAGGTATCTAAAACTGGCAGTAGAGCCCTTCGTACATCTCTCAATAGAGCGCTCTAGCATTTGGATAGTTGAAGACGTCAACATCTCCAAGTGCTGTAGTTGGTGCGCTCGCCAGTGGAGCATAGTAGCCATTTGATTAATATATACAGTGATGATTTAAATTAAACAGTAGTTCCAGAATGATCAATGTATGCGTCAGTTATGGCTGAAGGTATTCGCAATTCTCAGTACCGTAATCGGCACATCTCTTAACAAAGCACTATAGCTGTTGGATTATGATGTTCAATGATGATGTACAATCTGTAGCAGCTCTAGAATGACAGAATGACGGATCCTTTTTAGCTCGAGACATTAGCTATTGCCATGACCGTACTGAGTACAGCCATCACCACAGTACAACTCAGCAATGGAGCACTGTTGCCATTGGATTGATCTGTTGAAGGATGTTTCATATTCCATTGCAATTCTAGCATGACATAGGATTGGCACACTATCGCCCAAGACATTTACAATTGACGAAACAGCATTGTGAGTAGCAACCGTCAAAGTAGTTTTGGCGCTGGGATAATTTGTTCACATATAACTTAAGTCTAACGGCAGTTCTAGAGTAATCCATGTTTAAGACGGTTATGGCTACAGATATTTACAAATGACAGTACGGTACTTAGTACATCCATTATCCGATCACTGTGGCCGTTGAAGTAACCTTTTCAATGATGGCGCAGATGCTATAGCAATTCTAGAATGACAGAAGGCAGATCCGTTACAGCACGAGGTATTGACTGTTAACCCGTCAGTGCTGAGTACAGCCATCATCACAGTACTGCTATTGCAGGATTGATCTATTCACTGATGAATTAATTCGTCAGTACCTCTGGAATAATGAACGTGTACGTCAGTTACGGCTAGAGATATATACTATTCCCAGTAGAGTAGTTGGTACATCCTCCAGTACAGCAATGTACACGTTGACAAATGCTGTCCAGAGATAATGTAGATACTATTGCAATCCTAGAATGACAATGGACTGGCCAATTATCGCTCGAGTGGTTATCAATATTGTGTGAACAAATTAGTTCAACGGCGAAAGTACTGTAGTGATGGCTGTACTCAGTACTGCTTCGAAAAGCGTTAATGTCTCGTGCGATAAGCGGTCTGATGTTTGTCACCCTTGAATTACAGTAGTACTTTAATCGCCACTGAACAGATTAATGCAAATTGCGTCCGTTGAATTGGTCCGTTCAATGACGATTTAGCTTCAATAGCAATTATAGTATGACAAAAGGCATATCCATCTCCTCCAGAGGTATAAATAACCGTCGACACAATACTAAGCACAGCCACCACGAAGGTACTGTAGCAGTTGTATTAATTTCTTCACGGAGTACTTAAATTCCACAACTGGGATATGTAAATATCTCTAGCCATATCTGACGTAGACACTGACCTTCCAAGAACTACTGTCGGACCTAATCATCACTGAACTGATTAGTCCTGCTTCTCCAGTACTTCATTTGCGGCTGTTCCATCTACATTTCCACAGTAGTGCTAGAACAAAAAACGTATACATTACTTATGGCAGGAGATATATAAAATTCCCTTTGCAGCAGTTGCTGCATCCACCAACAGAGGACTGTACCGTATCGGGAATTGTAAATATCTCTAGCTCTTGCTGTTGTATGCCTCGATTATTATAGAGCAACTGTGGAATTTACATCATTAGGCACCAGATTAGTTCAACGGCTGTAGTAGTGTGATGCTGCCAGTACTCATTACTTTTACGGCAGTTGTCAATATCTCGAGCTATGTAGGACCCGCTCTGTGTATTTCTAGAGATGCAATAGAATTTATATCATTACTGAACATATAAATCCAACGGCTACAGTGCTCTGCTGATAGATATACTCTGTAACGTACTGTCAGGTGTAACTATCTGACATGTTTACAGTTAGAGGTATCTAAAACTGGCAGTAGAGCCCTTCGTACATCTATCAATAGAGCGCTCTAGCATTTGGATTTAACTGTACAGTCATGATTTAGATCCTATAGCAATTATAGAATGTCAAAGGACGTATACATTAATGCTCGAGATATTAACAACTGACGGCAATGTACAAAGGGGAGCCACCGTCGCATTGCTACATTCGCTGGATTAATCTATTCACTGATGCATTGAATTCTACAGCAGTTCTAGAGCAATCAATGTATGCATAAGCTATGGTTGAAGACATCAACATTTCCCAGTGCTGTAGTTGGTGCGCTCGCCAGTGGAGCATAGTAGCCATTTGATTAATA
>NW_016918881.1:0-508 GCF_001483705.2 Eufriesea mexicana
AATACCGTTGTGAGCTAACCTTATTGCATAAATAAGGAGAAAAGATTCTGTTGGCGTGCTATTAGCATTTCTGTGCTACAGAGTGTTGCTGGAAAATTCAGTTTTTCTGACATTTTCGTCTAATATCTTTCTGAGCTAACTTCCTTGCATAGGTAAAGAGGAAAGGTCTTTTTGAGTGCTATAGCCATTGCAATGATATAGAATGTGGCCGGAAAATATAATTCTGTTGACATTTTCGACTAATATCGTGGTGATCTAACTTCCTTGCGTAAGTAAGGAGGGAAGATGCGTTTTGAGTGCTTTAGCCTTTGCAATGGTATAGAATGTGGCTGGAAAATACAATTTTGTTGACATTTTCGACTGATATCGTGGCAACTAACTTCCTTGCGTAAGAAAGGAGGAAAGATGCTGTTTGAATGCTATAGCCATTGCAATGGTATAGAAATGTCCTGGAAAACTCAATTTTATTGACATTTTCGGCTAATATGGTGGTGAGCTTACTTTCGTG
>NW_016918882.1:0-214 GCF_001483705.2 Eufriesea mexicana
GATTAGGATAGGATAGTATTGGCTTATGCGATGAAAAGTGCTTCTGTGTATGTCTGAGATCCACTCTGCTGTAATATGCTGTCCTTGACTCGGGGAGGCCAGCAATAGTGGTTAGGTTAGGTTAGGTTACGTTATGTTATGTTAGGTTAGGTTAAGTAGTGTTATGCTGCGTTTTGTTGGGCTAGGTCAGGTTCGATTAGGTTAGGATACCCCA
>NW_016918883.1:0-519 GCF_001483705.2 Eufriesea mexicana
TATCCAATCCTCGCCTAGCCAAACGTGACACAGCAAACGTAACCTAACTCAAACTTGCGTGGTAAGGAACACAGATACTGGCCTCCGCAGAGCCACGCAGAATATATTAGAGCGCAGTAGAACGCAGAGAACCACTGAATAGATGTGTATGACGGACAGGATAGCCTTGACTTTTGTGCTATACATTGCTGTACGGTACATATCTGCTTTCTGCTGTGCTCTAGCATTCTCTGCTCGGCCCTGGGGAGACGAGCGATATTGGTCCCATAGCGTTATATAGAGTTACACTACGTTTGGATAGGTTACGTTAGGATATGTTAGTTTGGGGTATATTCCACTTTTGTGCGATGCACTGCAGTGCAGTAGATTTCTGCGCTCTACTGAGCTCTGGTGTATTCGGCTTGGCTCTTGGAATGCCAGAAATAGTGTCCGCGGGACGTTATGCTAAAATACGAATGGTAGTGCTACGATTGGCTATGTTACGATAGGATAGCCCTGACATTTGCGCTATACACTACT
>NW_016918884.1:0-231 GCF_001483705.2 Eufriesea mexicana
TGACATGACCTGACATGCCCTCACACAACCTGACCTCACCTGACCGGAACTAGCCTGACGTGATCGGACCTGACCTGAACGGAGCTGACCCGTCATGACATGACCCGACATGACCTGAACTGACCTGGCCGGACCTGACCTGATTTGACCTGAACTGACCTGACCTTTCCTGACCTGATCTGACATAACCTAACCTAACCTAACCTAACATAACGTTTCAAAAGCTATCCT
>NW_016918885.1:0-1047 GCF_001483705.2 Eufriesea mexicana
TATATTACGTTTGCATAGGTTTGGAGGCGGTAGCTTTGACTTTTGTGCTGTACACTTCTATACAGTTGACTTCTGCACTCTACAGTTCTCTAATATGTTATGCTTGGCTCTGGGGAGGCCCGCAATGTTGGTCTCTGCTCCCTAGGATCAGTTAGGCGACGGTTAGTCGGCAAGGCTATGTTAGGTTTGGTTAGGATAGCTCTGACTTTTGCGCTATTCACTGCAATTCGTTCGACGCCAGCGCTCTGCATTGCTCTACTAGCATTTGCTTGGCTCTGTGGACGCCAGCAACAGTGCTCGTTGCACGTTCGATGAGTTAGGTTACTTTCGGTTAGGTTAGGTTGTGTGAAGTTTGGTAAGGATGGCTTTGACTTTTGTGCTATACACGGGCATACGGTGTACTTCTGCGCTCTACTGTGTACAAATATACCCTGCTCTGCTATGGGAATTCCAAAAACAATGGCCGTGGCGCTTTAGGAGTTGTTAGGTTGGGTACGGTTTTGTTATGTTCGTTTGGGTTAGGTTAGGGCTCCTTTGACTTTCGTGGCATACACTAACATTATATGGACTTCTACGCTCTACTCTCCTCTAATACGCCCTGCCTGGAGATGGGGAGGCCAGCAACAGTGGTCTCGGCACATTAGATTGAGCTATGTTGTTTGGTTTGGTTGGGTTGGACTAATCTCGTTCAGGTTACCTTTGACTTCCGTGTTGTACATTTCTATTCGGAGGGTTCCTGCGCTCCACACTGCTCTACTATATTTTGATTGACCCTGAGAGTGCCAGCAATTTTAGTCTCGGCACATTAGGCTTTGCTAGGTTACGTTTCGTTATGACAGGCAAGGCAAAGTTCGGTAAGGTTAGGCTTGACTCTTATGCTATACACTGTTGATCGGTAGATTTCTGCGGTCGGCTGTGGCAACGGGGAGGCCTGCAATAGTGGTCGCGGCAGGATACGTTGAGCTAGAGTACGTTCGATTAGGGTATGTTAACATGCGTCAATCTCCAAAAGCTACGACTTTTGTGCTATACACTGCGATTCTATGG
>NW_016918886.1:0-3117 GCF_001483705.2 Eufriesea mexicana
AGAATTCCCAGAGCAAAGCAGGGAATATTAGATCACAGTAGAACGCAGAAATCCACCCAATAGGAGTGTAAAGCAGTAAAGTCAGAGCTACCATCTCCTAACCTAACAAAACGTAACACAACCTAAATTGCCGAGACCAGTATTGCTGAACCCCAGAGCAAATCAGAATATACTAGAGGACAGGAAAGCACTGAAGTGCGCCGCACTGATGTGCAAGGCACAAAAGTCAAAGCTACTCAAACCAAGCCTAGCCAAACGTAACAAAGCCAGACGCAACATAACTCAATCCGACGAGTCGAGAGCACTATTCCTGGCGTCCACAGAGACAAGCAGAACACACTACAGCGCCAAAGGTTAATGCTATCCTAACCAAGCTTAGCCAAACGCAATCTAACCGAACGCAACCTGACTCAGCATAACTTGCCGAGGCCAATGTTGCTGGCCTCCCCAGAGCCAAGCATAGAATATTAGAGCACTGTAGGATGCAGAAATCGGCCTAACAGCAGGCTATACCATTATAGTCGCAACTACCCTCTCCTGATCCAACCAATCGTACCCTAAAGAAACGTAACATAACCCACACTAACGTTATGGGACAATCATTGCCGGCCTACCCAGAGCCAAGCAGAACACATTAACGAGCAGTGGAACGCTGAAATCCATTGAAACGCAGCGTATATCAGAAAAATGGTAGCTGTCCGTACCTAACCCAACAGTTAGGGTCTGTTTAGCCAGATTTAGCCTAACCCAAACTAACGTACCGAGAACGCTGCTGCTGCCCCCCCCCCAAGAGCCTAGCTGGATATACTAAAGCACAGTAGATCGTAGAAATACATCGAGCGGCAGTGTACAGCGCAAAAGTTGGAGCTATCCCAACCAAACTTAGCCTGGCCCAACCTATCCTAACGTAACGTAACTAGACATAACGTGCCGAGACCACTGTTTCTGGCCTTCCCAGAGCCAAGCTGAATACATTAGTGCACTCCTGGTCGCAGGGATCCAACAAATAGCAGTCTATAACGCAAAAGTCAAAGCAATCCATCCGCAACCTAAGCTAACATATCCTCACCGAACGTAGCCTAACTCATCCTAGCGTGCGGAGACAGCTATTACTGGCCTCCCCAGAGTCCGGCAGAGTACAGCTGAGCAATGCAGGGCGTAGAAATGCTCCGAATAGCGGTCTATAGCACAAAAGTCAAAGCTACCATATCCTAACGTGACCTAAGCAGACCTAATCTCACCTAACCAATCGTTGAATAACTAAACCTAACGTGCCGCGAACACTATTGCTGGCTTCCCCAGAGACAAGCAGAACATGATAGAGCGCAGTTGAGCACATAAGTCCATATAATATCAGTATTGAGCACATATGTCAGTGCTATCCCAAACTAACCGAATATTACCTAACATAGCCGAATGTAATCTATCCAAACCTAACAGGCCACAACCATTATTGCTGGCCTCCGCAGAGTCAAGCAGAGTATAACAGAGGCGTGCCGTGCACAGAAATCCCTAGAATCGCAGTGTACGGCGGAAAAGTCGAAGCCAACCAAACCTTACCAAAGCTAACAACCTAACCAAACGTATCCCACCTCGACCTAATGTGCCGAGACAACTATTGCTCTCCTCCGCCTGCGCCGACCAGGGCATATTAAAACAGAGCGGAGCGCTAACGTTCATTGAATGTCATTGCATATCATGAAAGTCAAAGGTATTTCAACCTAACCCAAACAAACCTAACCTAACCAAACGTAACCTACCTCATTCTAACGCGCCGCGGCAACTATTTCTATAATTCCCAGAGCAAAGCAGCGAAAACTATTTCACAGTGTGGCGCAGAAATCCACCAAATAGCAGAGCACAGCAGAAACGTCAGAACTACCCTGGCCTCACATAACCAAGCGCAGCACAACCAAAGTAACCCATGACCCAACCAGATAGGGTGAGTGTGGTTACGTTCGGTTAGGTTAGGTTAGGCTACGTTTGGTTAAAATGGCTTTGACTTTTGTGTTATACACTGCTTTCGGTGGACCTTTACGCTTTACTGGTCTCTAATATGTACTGCTTGGCACTGGGTAGGCCAGCAATAGGTGTATCGGCTCGATAGGATTAGACATTCTACGCTTGGTTAGGATAGGTTAGGGCAAGTTTGTCTAGGCTATCTTCGAGTTTTCTGTTGTACACTGCTGTCCTATGGATTTCTGTGTCCTACTCTCCACTAATGTGTCCTGTTTGGCTGTGTTGTGGCCAGCAATAGTGGCCGCGGCACGTAAGGTTGAGTCAGGTTACGTTCTGCTATGTTACGATTGGTTAGGTTAGGAGAGGATAGATTTGACTTTAGTGCAATTGTCTGCTGTTAGGTGGCTTTCTGTGTCCTACAGCGCTCTAATATTTACAGCTTGGCACTGGGGAGACCAGCAATAGTGGTCTCGGCACGTTATGTTGGGTCAGGATAGGTTTGGTTAGGATAGCTTTAACTTTTATGCTATACACAGCTCTTCGGTAGACTTCTGCGCTAGACCCTGCAAGACTATATTCTGCTTGGCAATTAGGAGGGCAGTAACAGCCGCGGCACGTTATGTTGTGTTAGGCAACGTTTGATTATGCTATGTTAGGCTATGTTCGGCTACGACGATTTCGACTTTCGTGCAATACACACTTATTCGGCGGGTTCGTGTGATCTACTGTGCTCTCCTGAATTCTGCTTGGCTCTGTGGGGTCCGGCAGCAGTGGCCGCCGCTCGCACGTTTGAGACACGCTACGGTTGGTTAGCATAGGTTAGGTCACGTTATTTTAGGATACCTTTGACTTTTGTGCTATTAACTGCAATGCAGGGGGTCTCTGCGAACCGGTGTGATCTAGTGCACCTTACTGCTCTCTGCGGAGGTCAGCAGTTGCTGTCTCGTCATGTTAGGTTGTGTTAGGTTACGTTTTCATATGCTACCTTTGTCTAGGTTAGGAGAGGCTACTTTGACTTTTTTGCCTCACACTGCTATTCCCTGGGATTCTGTGATCTACTATGCTCTACTGCACGCTGCTTGGCTCTCGGGAGACCAGCAGCAGCGGTCGCGGCACGATGTGATGTGCTATGCTACGTCCCGTTATGTCAGTCTGGGT
>NW_016918886.1:6906-33177 GCF_001483705.2 Eufriesea mexicana
ACTGCCATTCTATTGACTTCGGCTCCCACTCTCTTCTAATATGTGCCGCTTGGCGACGGGGAGGCCGGCAATAGTGGTCTAGGCGCGTTAGGTTGTGTTCAGTTACGTTTGGTTTTGTTAAGTTTGGCTATGTTAGAATAGGGTATCTTTGACTTCTGTGCTATGCAGTGCTATTCGATTGATTCCTGCGCTCCTCGTTGTTCTACTATAATCTACCCAGCTCTGGGGAGGCCAGCAATGGCTGCCGTGGCATGAAAGTTTGAGTTAGATAACATTTGGTTTGGTTAGGTTATGTTAGGTTCGGATAGGGTGACTTTGACTTTTGCGCTGCACACCGATATTCGGTGAACTTCTGCGCTCTACCGTGCTCTAATATGTTCTGCTTGGCTCCGGGGAGGCCAGAAGTAGAGGTCTCGGCTCGATAGGTTTAGATACCCTACATTAGGTTGCGTTATTCGGTGGACTTCTGCCCTCTCGGTTGCTCCCCAATACTCTAATCGAATATGTGGAGGCCAGAAATGGCGGTCGTAACACGATAGGTTGGGTTAGTTAACGCTTGTTTGGGTTAGGTTAGGTGTGGTTTGGTTAGGAAGTCTTTAACTTTTGTGCTATACAATGCTATTCTGTGCATACCTGCGCTCCACGGAGCTCTAGTATATTCTGCTTGGCTACGCGGAGGCCAGCTGTAGTGGCCTCGGCAAGTTAGTCTGAGTTACATTGCTTATAGCAATGTTGTGTTTGGTCTGGTTATGAGTAGGTAGCTTTGACTCTTGTGCTATACACTGCTATTCGGTGGATGTCTGCGCACTACATTGCTCCTCTATACTCTACTCGTCCACGGAGAGGACAGCAATGGCGGTCGTGGCTCGATAGGGTGGGTTAGGTAACGCTTGGTTAGGTAAGGTTGGGTTATGTCTGGCTGGGATGCCTTCGGCTTTTGTGCTATACCCAGCTATTCGGTAGATTTCTGTCCTCTACTGTACTGTAATATGTTCTGCTTGTCTGTGTCGATGATAGCAATAGAGGTCTCGGCTTGTTAGGTTTAGTTGTCCTACGTTTGGTTAGGTTCTGCTAGGCATGGTTTGGTTGGGATGGCTTTGACTTTTGTGCTATATACTGCTATCCGGTGGAATGCTGCGCTTTGTTGTGATCTAATATCTTCTGCTTGGAGATGTGGGGGCCAGAAGTAGTGGCCGCGGCACGTTAGGTTGGTCTTTCTTACGTTTGGCTATGTTACAATTGGTTAGTTTAGGAGAGGGTAGCTTTGACCTTTGTGCTATGCACCGCCATTCGGCGGATTCCTGCACTCCAGTGTGCTCTAACATTATCAGCCCGGTTCTGGGAAAGACAGCAATAATGGTACCAGCGCTTTATGTTGTGCTAGGCTACGTTGTGTTAGCTTGGGATAGGGCAGTTTCTGTTAGGGCATCTTTGTCATTTGTGCTTTAGACTGTAGTGCGGCGCATTTCTGCGCTGCACTGCGCTCTGCTGTATCCTGATTGGTTGTGTGCTGGCCAGCAATCGTGATCTTAGCGCGTTAGGCTGTGTTGCACAACGTTTGTATAGGTCAGGTTAGGCCTGGCTAGGTTAGGGTATCTTTCACTTTTGTGCTTTGCACTTCAAAGCGGTTGACTTCTGCGCTTTACTGTTCTCCTGTATATTCTGCTTGGTACTGAGGAGGCCAGAAATAGAGGTTGCAGTGCTTTCTGTTGAGATAGGCTACGTTTGGTTGTGTTACGATTATTAAAGTTAGGATGGGATTGGCATTCACATTGTGCTATACAGTGCAATGCGGCGGACTTCTGCGCTCTACTCTGCTCTTGTATATTCTGCTTCGCCCTGTCGACGCCGGCAATAGTGGTCTCGAAACGTTAGGGCATGTCATGCTACGTTTACTTATGTTACGTTTGGTGAGGTTAGGATGGGATGGATTAGACGTTTGTGCTACGCACATCTGTCCGCGGAATACTGCGCTCCACTGTCTTCAAATATTCTCTGCTGGGCTCTTGGGAGGCCAGCAATACTGGTTTCGTCATGTTAGGTTGAGATAGGCTACGATTGTAAATGTTCCGTCTGGCAAGGTTAGGATATGCTACTTTGACTTTTGTGCTGTACAGTACTATTCGTTGGATTTCTGCGCTCTAATGTGCTCTAATATGCTTTGCTTGGCTCCACGGAGGCCATCAATAGCGGGCGCTGCACGTTACGTTGGGTTAGACTACTTTCGATTAGGTTTGGTTGGGTGATGTTAGATTAGGATACCTTCAACGTCTGTGCTATACACTGCTATGCGGTTGTCCTCTGCTCTCTACTGTGCTCTAGTATATTCTGCGTGGATCTGTGGGGGCCAGAAGTAGTGGTCGCGGCACGTTAGGTTGTACTAGGTTACGTTTGGTTATGATAAGGTAGGCTAGGTTCGGAGATGATAGCTCTGTCTTTTGTGCTGCACACTGCCGTTCGGTGGATTACAGGGCTGTACTGTCCACTAAGATGTTCTGCTTGGCTCTGGGGAGGCCAGCAATAGGGGTCTCGGCACCTTATGCTGTGCTATGCGACGTTCAGTTAGGTTAGGTTAGGACATGTTAGGTTAGGATGTCTTTCACTTTCGTACTATACAAAGCAATGCGGTGGATGACTGCGCTCTTCTGCGCTCTAGTATATTCCGCTTGGCTCTGTCGGGGCAGGAAAACGGGGTCTCGGCACGTTAGGTTTTGTTAAGGTACGTTCGGTTGTGTTACGTTTGGTCATGTTAGGATAGCGTAGCTTCGACTGTTGTGCCATGCACTGCTATTCCATGCATTCCAGCACTCTACCCTTCTCTAATATGTTCAGGTTCGCTTTCGGGAGGGCAGCAATAGTGGTCTCGGCAGGTTGGGATGTGTCATGTTATGTTTGGTTACGTTACGTTCGGTCAGGCTAGCAGGTGATGGCTTTGACTTTTGTGCTGTACACTGTTATACGGTGGATTGCGGCACTCTACAGAGCTCTAGTATGTTTAGGTTGGCACTGTGAGCGCCAGCAGCAGAGGTCCCGTCAATTTATGCTGTGTTACGTTGCGTTCTGTTAGTTTAAGTCAGGATAAGTTTGGTTAGGATGGCTTTGACATTTGTGCTATACACTGCTATTCGGCGGATTTTCGCCCCCTACAGTGCTATGGTACATTCTACTTGGCAATGGGGAGGGCAGCAGTAATGCTCTCGGCCCGACAGTCCGAGTTATGATGCGTTCGGTTATGCTACGCTTGATAGGTTAAAATAGGGTAGCTTTGACTCCTGTGCTATTCACTGCAATTCGGCGGATTTCAACGATCTGCGCAGCTGTGCTACACTGTGCCAAACTCTCGGGAGGCCAGCAATAGAGTGCTCGGCCCGATAGTTTTAGATAGGCAGCGTTTGATTACGTTACGTTAGCTTGGGTTAGGTTTGGATAGATAAGACTTTCGTGGTATACACAGCTTTTCGGTGGATCTCTACGCTCCACTGTGCTCTACTTTCTTCTGCTTGGCTCTGGAAGTCCAGCTATATAGGTAGCTGCACGTTATGGTGAGTTAGGCTACGCTTGGTTAGGTTACATTGGTTTGGGTTAGGTTCGGTTAGCCTAGACTTTTCTGTCGTACACTGCAGTGCGACGGATTTCTGCGTTCTACATTCCATTAATGCTTTCTGCTTGGCTCTGGGGATGCTAGCAATAGAGGTTTCGGCACGTTAGGTTGAGTTAGGCTCTGTTTCGTTATGTTCTGAAGGTTTGGGTTCGGCTCACGTAGCTTTGACGTTTCTGATATTCGCAGTGATTCTTTGGATATATGTGTTCTGCCCTCCACTAATCTGTCCTGCTTGGCTCTCGGGAGGCCAGCAATAGCGTTCGCGGCACGATAGGTTGAGTTAAGTTTCGTTCGGTTGTGTAACAAATGGTTATGTTAGGAGAGGATAGCTTTGACCTTAGTGGTATAGCCTTCAGTTCGGTGGCTTCCTGCGCCCTACAGTGCTCCAATATTTTCAGCTTGGCTATGGGAAGGCCAGCAACAGTGGTCTCGGCACGATATCTTGTGACATGTTACGTCAGATTAGGCTGGCTTAGGCTAACCTTTGTGAAGTTAGTTATAACTTTCTTGCTGTTCAGTGAAATTCGGTAGGTTTCTTCTCTTCACTGTGCACTTGGATGTTCTGCTTGGATATGGGGTGGGCGGTAATAGCGGTCTCGGCACGTTAGGACGGGTTAGGCTTTGTTTGGTTATATCCTGTTGGCTTAGGTTAGGTTTGGGTATCTTTGACATTTCTGATACACACTGCGATTCTATGGATTTCTGCGTTCCACTATCCACTACTGTGTTCTGCATTGCTCTCGGGAGGCCAGCAGTAGTGGCAGCGCCGTGTTAGTTTCATTTAGTTTACGTTTGGTTGGTTTAAGGTTTGTTCGGTTAGGAGAGTGTAGCCTCGACTTCAGTGCCATGGTCTGCTATTTGGAGGATTTCTGCTCCCCCCCGTGCTCTAGTGCTCTCAGCTTGGCTCTGGGAATGCCATCAACAGTTGTCTCTGCGCGTTATGTTGGGTCAGGTTAACTTCGATTAGGCTGTGTTATGATAAATTTGGTTTGGGCAGCTTTAGCTTTTGAGTTGTACACCGTTTTTCGGTCGATATGTGCACTCCAATGGGCTCTAGAATGTCCTACCAGACTCTGAGGTGTCTAGTAATGATTGTCGCGGCACGAAGCGTTAAGCTATGATACGTTTGGGTATATTTCGATTCTTTAGGGTAGGAGAGGATGGCTTTGCCTTTAGTGCTATAGTCTACTATTAGGTGGACTTCTGCGCTCTACGGTGACCTTATATTTTCAGCTTGGCCCTGGCAAGGCTAGCAACAACGGTCTCGGAACTTTACGGTTGGTCAGGCTACTTTCAGTTAGGTAGTGTTAGGATAGGCTTGATGTGGATAGCTTCAACATTTGTCCAGCACACTGCTATTCGGTGGATTTCTGCGCTCCACTGCGCTCTGGTATGTCCTGTTTGGCGCTGGGGAGAGCAGCAATTGCGGTCTAGGCACGTAAGGTTCAGTTAGACTATGTTTGGTTATGTTCTTATGGTTTGTGTTAGGTATCGGTAGCTCTGACTTTTCCGATATACACTGCGATTCTATGGATTTCTGCGCTCTCTTCTCCACCAGTGTGATCTGCTCTGCTGTGCAGAGGCCAGCAGTAGCGGTCGCGTCACGTTTGGTTGCGTTACGCCACGTTTGGCTATGTTACGCTTCGTTGGGTTAGGAGAGGACAGGTATGTCTTTAGTACTGTAGTCTGCTATTAGGTGGATTTCTGCGTCATACAGCGCTCTAATATCCTCAGCCTGGCTCTGGCATTGCCAGCAACAGTGGTCTCGCGTCGTAATGATGAGTCAGGTTATGTACAGCTAAGTTTGTTCAGGACAGCTCTACCTTTTGCGCTGAAGACTGCTATTCGGTGGATTTCCGCGACATACTGCACTCTTGTGTGTCCTGCTGGGCTGTGGGGAGGCCAGTAGTACTGCTCGCGGCACGTTATGTTGAGTCAGGCTATCTTTGGTTAGGTTCTGTATGTTTGGGATAGTCTTGGGTGGTTTCGACTTTTCTGATTTACACTGCGACTCTATGGACTTCTGCGTTGCGCTTGCCACTAACGTGCGCCGTTTGACTCTGGGGAGGCCGGCAATAGTGATCGCGGCACGTTAGGTTGTGTAAGGTTTGGCTTGGTCATGTCACGATTGGTTGGGTTAGGAGGGGATAGCTTTGTCTTTAGTGCCGTAGTCAGCTACTAGGTGGACTTCTGCGCAATACAAAGCTCTAACTATTTCAGCTTGTCTCTGGGAATGCCAGCAATAGTGATCTCGCAAGCTATGCTGAGTCTGGTTACGTTTGATTATGTTGCGTTTGGTTACGTTAAGAGTGGATTGCTTCCACCTTGGTGCTATAGACTGCTATTTGATGAATTTCTGCGCCCTGCAGTGCTCTAATGCTTTCAGCTATGCTCTGGGAAGGCCAAAAATAGTGGTCTCGTCACGTTACGATGAGACAGGTTACTTTCGGTTATCTTGCTTCAGGCTGAGTTTGGCGGGGGCAGCATTACCTTTTTGCTGAACACTGCTGTTCGCTGGATTTCTGCGCTCTACTGTGCTCCTGTATGACCTGCTTTGCTGTGGGATGGGCAGCAATAGTGGTCTCGGCATGTCATGCTGTGTTATACTATGTTCGGTTATGCTGTGCTTGTTTGGGTTAGGCTTGGGCAGCTTTGACTCTTCTAACGTACACGGCGATTCTGTGAATTGCTGCATCCTGCTCTCGACCAGTGTGATCTTCTTGGCTCTGGGGAGGCCAGTAGGTATCGTCGCGGCACTTTAGATAGAAATAGGTTACGTTTGGCTCTGTTACGGTTGGCTAGGTCAGGGAGGATTGCTTTGACTTCATTGCTATAGTCTGTTATTAGGTGGATTCCTTCGTCTCACATTGCTCTAATGCATTCAGCTTGACTATGGGAAGGCCAATAGTAGTGTCCTCGTAGCGTTACTTCGGATCAAGTTACGTTCGGCTCGGTTGGTTCCGGATAAGTTTGGATAGGATAGCTTGAACTTTTGTCCCGAACACTCCGATTCGGCGGATTTCTGTGCTCTACTCTGCTCTAATGTGCCCTGTTTGGCTCTGGGTAGGGCAACAATAGCGGTGTCGGCGTGCTCCGATATGTCAGGCTCAGTTTGTGCTAACACTTTTGGCTTGCGTTTGGCTTGTGTGGCATTGACGTTTCCGATATACTCGGCCATTATATGTATTTTTTCGTTCTACCTTCCACTGACGTGTTCCGCTTTGCTCTGGGAAGGCTAACAATAGTGGTCACGGCACGTTACGTTGAGTTGTGTTACGGTTGGATAGGTTAGGAGAGGGTGGCTTTGACTTTAGCGCTATTGCCTGCTATTAGGTGGGTTTCTGCGCCCAACAGTTCTCTGTGATTTTCAGCTTGGCCCTGGGAAGGCCAGTAATAGGATTCTCGGCACGTTATGTTGTGTCATGCCACGCTCTGTTAGGTTGGGTTAGGCTACGTTTGGTAAGGGTATCTTTAACCTTTGTGCTGTAGACTGCTATTCGGTGGATTTCTGCGTTCTACTGCGCTCAAGTATGTTCTGCTTGGCTGTGGGGAGGGCAGCAATAGCGGTCTCGGCACGTTAGGTCGATTTAGGCTATGTTTGGTTATGTTCCGTTGATTTGGGTCAGGTTTGGGAAGCGTTGACATTTCTGATGTACACTTCGTTTCTATGGATTTTTGCGTTCTACTCTCCAGTAACGTGTTCTGCTGGAATCCGGGAAGGCCAGAAATAGTGGTCGCGGCATGTTGGGTTGAGATAGGTTACGTTTGGTTATATTACGATTGGTTAGGCTAGGACAGGGTATCTTTCACTTTTGTGGTACACAATGCTATTCGGTGGATTTCTGCGTTCTACAAGGCTCTACTATATACTGCTTTGCCCTGGGGAGACCATCAACAGTCGTGGCGGCACGTTACTTTGAGTTAGATATATCCCTGCACGCTAGGTTGATATGGGCTACGTTTGGAAATGTTATGTTGGTTTGGGTTAGGCCTGGGTAGCTTAGATTTTTGTGATACACACTGGAATTCTATGGATTTCGGCGCTCTTCTCTCCACTAATGTGTTCTGCTTGGTTCTGGGGTGGCCAGCAATCGTGGTAGAGGCTCGTCAGTTTGAGATAGGTTACGTTTCGTTATGTTACGCTCGGTTAGGTTAGGTGAGGGTAGCTTTGACTTTAGTGCTACAGTCCGTTATGAGGTGGATCTGTGCGCACTACTGTGCACTGATGCGTTAAGATTGGCTCTGGGAAGGCCAGAGATAGTGGTCTCCGCACGTTACGGTGAGTCATGTTACGTTCGGTTAGGTAGGTTCTGGCTACGTTTCGTCAGGGTACCTTGAACTTTTGCGCTGTACGCTGCTATTCGGTGGACTTCTGCTCTCTGCTGTGCTGTAGTATGTCCTGCTTGACTCTGGAGAGGGCAGCAATAGCGGTGTCGGCACGTTAGGTCGGGTTATACTATGATTGGTCATGACCTGTTGGTTAGGGTTAGGCATGGGTAGCTTCGACTTTTCTGATGTACACAGCGTTTCTATGGATTTTTGCGTTCTACTCTCCAGTAACGTGCTCTGCTGGAATCCGGGAAGGCCAGAAATAGTGGTCGCGGCATGTTAGGTTGAGATAGGTTACGTTTGGTTATATTGCGATTGGTTAGGCTAGGACAGGGTATCTTTCACTTCGGTGGTACACAATGCTATTCGGTTGATTTCTGCGTTCTACAAGGCTCTACTATATACTGCTTTTCCCTGGGGAGACCATCAAAAGTCGTGGCGGCTCGTTACTTTGTGTTAGGCTACATTCGGGTAGGTTAAGTTCGTTTGTGTTTTGTTTGATTAGCTATGACTTTTCTGCCGTACACGGCAATTCTATGGATCTCTGTGCTCTCTGCGTGGATCTCTGCCATAATATATTCTGCTTGGCACTGTGGAGGCCAGCAACAGTAATTGCAGCATGTTAGAGTGAGTTAGGTTACGTTTGGTTATGTTACGATTGGTTTGATTAGGATAGGTTGGCTTTGAATTGTGTGCTATGCACTGCTATTTCGATGTCTTCTGCGCTGTACTGTGACCTAGTATTTTCTTCTTGGACCTCTGGAGGCCAGCAACATTGGTCTTGTCACGTTATGTTGTGTTACACTACGTTTCGATAGGTTAGTTTAGGAAAAGCTAGCTCAGGATATGTTTGACTTTTGTGCCATACACCGCATTGTGGCGTATTTCTGCGCTCTGCTCTGCTCTACTTCATTCTGCTTGGATCTGGGGTGGCCGGGAAATGCGGTCTCGTCACGTTAGGTTGAGATAGGGTGCGTTCGATTGTATTATGTTTGGCTAGGTTAGGAGGTGCTACATCGTCTTTTGTGCAGTACTCCGCTATTCGGTGCGTTTCTGCGCATTAATATGCTCTAATATGCACTGCTTTGCTCTGGGGAGGTCAGCAATATTGGTCTCGTCGAGTCATATTTAGTTACACTACGTTTTGATAGGTTAGGTGGGTTTAGCTTAGGTCAGCGTGCGTTCGACTATTGCGCTATACACTGCAATGCCGTGGATCTATGGGCACTGCTGTTCTCTTGAATACTCTACTTGTCTCTGGAGAGGCCAGCAATAGAGGTCCCGGCGAGTTTGGTTTAGATAGGCTACGTTTGCTTATGACACGTTTGGACATATTAGAAGAGAATTGCTTAGACTCTTATGCCATACGCTGCTATTCGGTGGTTTTCTGCCCTAAACTGTGCTCTAATGTGTTCTGCTTGGCTCTGTGGTGGCCAGACGTAGTGGCTCCGGCTCGTCAGGTTAAGTCAAGCTACGTCACGTTAGGATAGTTTAGGAAGGACTGGTTAGGGGTTCTCTGTCTTTTGTGCTACACACAGCCCTTCGGTGTATTCCTGCGCTCTGCATTGCGCTAATATACTCCGTTCGACTCAGTGGAGGCGGGCAATAGTGTCCTCGGTACGATAGTATGTGTTAGGTTACGTTCGGTTATGTCACGTTTGTTTAGGTTAGGATGCGATAGCCTTGACTTTCGTGCTATACACTGCTATCCGCGCATTACTGCGAACTACTGCCTACTAACGTCTTCTGCTTAGCCCTGGGAATGGCAGCAATATTGGGCTCGGCACGTTTGGTTGCGTGATATTACGGTTGGTTAGTATATGTCAGGCTAATTTCGGTAAGGATAGCTATGTCCTTCGTGCTACACACTATCGTTCGGCGAATTTCTGCGCACTAGTGTTCGCTAGTGTATTCTTCTTGGCTCTGTGTAGTCCAGCTATAGCGGTCTCGTCATATCAGGTTTAGTTATGTTACGTTTGTGTGTGTCAAGCTTGGCTAGGTTAGGAGTGGCTACTTTGACTTTTGTTCTATACACTGATATTCGGATAATTTCTGCGCTCTAATGTGCTCTAATATTTTCTACTTGGAACCAGAGTGGCAAGAAATAGCTGTATCGACACGATAGGTTGAGTTACGATACGTCTGGTTGTGCTACGTTTGGTGAGATTCTTACAGGGTAGTTTAGGCTTTTATGCCATTCACTGCTATTCGGTGGATTTCTGCCATCTACTGTGTTCTAATATTTTCTGCTTGGCTCCGGAGTGGCGAGGAATAGTTGTCTCGGCATGTCAGTCTGAGTCAGGTTATGTCTCGTTAGATTAGGTTGGGATGATCTGGTTAGGATTTCCCTTTTTGTGCTACACACGGCTATTCGTTGTATTTATGCGCCCTACATTGCTCTCCCACATTCTGCTCGGCTCTGGCGTGGAAGGAAATAGTGGTCGTCGCACATTACGTGGAGATAGCTTATGTTTGGTTAGGTTAGGTTAGGCTAGGTTTCGCTAGTTTGGCTTTGACTTTCGTGTTAGAGACTGTTGTACGGTGAATTTCTGCGCTAGGCTGTGCTCTACTATATTCTGCTTGACCATGGGGAGGACACAAATAGTGGTCTCGTCATGTTAAGTTGAGATATGTTACGTTTGTTTAAGTTAGGATGCGATAGCCGTGACTCTTGTGCTGCACCTTGCTATTCGGTGGATTTCTGCTTTCCAGTGTTCTCTAATATGTTCCGCGAGGCTCTGTGGCCCCTGCAATATATGCCTCATCACGTTATGTTGAGTTACACTACGTTTGTATATGTTAGGTTTGGTCACGATAGGTTAGGATATGTTCGACTTTTGTGCTATGCACTTCAGTGCGGTGTATATATGCGCTCTACGGCGCTCTGGTATATTCTGCATGGCTCTGGGCAGGCCAACGGTAATTGTCTCGTCATGTTAAGTTGAGATTCGTTGCGCTTGGATAGGTCACGTTTGGCTAGATTCGGATGGGCTACTTTTACTTTTGTGCTGTACACTGCTATTCGTTGGATTTCTGCATTCTACTGTGCTAGAATATGTTCTGCTTTGATCTGGGTAGTCCAGGAGTATTTGTTTCGTCACGTCATGTTTAGTTTCACTACGTTTCAATATGTTACGTTTGGCTAGGTTAGGATCGGCTACTTTGACTTTAGCGACTTACACTGCCATTCCGTCGTTTTCTGTGATTAACTGTTCTACTGCATACTGCTTCGCCCTGCGGATGCCAGGAGCAACTATCGCCGTACGTCATGTTGAGGTACGCTACGCTTGGTTAGGTTCGGTTTGGTCAGGGTTGGTTGGGATATCTACGACTTTTATGCTATTCACTGCAATGCGTTGGATCTCTGCGCTCTACTGTGCTCCACTACAATCTCCTTGTCCCTGTGGCGGCCAGCAATAGTGGTTTCGTCATGCTAGATTGTGCTAGGGTACGTTTGGATATGTTACGTTCGGCTAGGTTAGGACAGGCTACTTTGACTTTTGTACTATTCACTGCCCCTCGGTGGATTTTTGCGCTCTAATGTGCTCTGATATGCTCTGCTTGGCTCTTGAGAGGCCCGCAATAGTGGTCTCGGCGCGTTATGATGCGTTATGCTACGTTTGCTTATAACACGTTTGGCTATGTTAGGAAACAATAGCTTAGACATTTGTGCCGTACACTGTTTGCGGTGGATTTCTGCCATCTACAGTGCTCTAGTACTTTCTGCATGGCTCCGGGCTTGCCAGAAATAGTGGTCTCGGCAAGTTAGGTTGAGATATGCTACGTTTAGTTGGGTTAGTTTGGGTTAAGCTTGGTCAGGTTGCATTATACTTTCGTGCTGTACACTGCTATTCGGAGGACTTCTGCACTCTACTGTAATCTAATATTCCCTGCTTTGCTCTGCGGATGCCAGAAATTGTATCTGCGGCGCGTTAGTTTGAGTTGGGTCACGCTTGGTTATGTTACGTTTCGTTAAGTTAGGGATGGGCATCTTTGACTTTTGTGCTGTACACTAATATTCGGTGGACTTCTGCGCTCCACGTTGCTCTGCCATACGCTACTCGACCCTGGAGAAGCTAGCAATGGCTGTCGAGGCACGACAGTTTGTGGTATGTTACGTTTGGTTAGGTTACGATTGGCTACGTTCGGAGGTTATATCCTCCTCTTTGGTGCTACACACTGCTATTCGGCGGATTTCAGCGCTGTACAGTGCCCTAGTGTTTTCAGCTTTGCACTGGGAAACCTAGTAATAGTGGTCTCGGCAAGTTATGCTGAGGTATGTTACGCTCGGATGGATTATGGTAGCTAGGGTTATGTCTGGATAACTTTGACTTTCGTGGTGTACACTGCTATTCGGTGGATATCTGTGCTCTACTGTGCTCTACTGTAATCTGTTCGACTCTGGGGATGCCAGCAATAGAGGTCGCGGTGCGATAAGGTGAGTAGTTTCGTTTGCTATGTTACGCTTGGATATGTTTGTAGAGGATAGCATTGACCTTTGTGGTATACACCGCTATTCGGTGGATTCCTTTGATCCACATTGCTCTAATTTACTTTGTCCGACTCTGGGGAGGCCAGTTATAATGGTATCTGCACGTTAGTTTGGTTTATGCTACCTTCGGTTAGGGTATGTTTGTCTAGGTTAGGCTTGCAAAACATTGCCTTTCATTGTATAAACTGCTGTTCGGTGTATTAATGCGCGATACATTGCACTAATACGTTCTGCATGGCACTGTGGAGGGCAGCAACAGTGGTCTCGGCACGTTAGGTTGAGTTATGCTACGTTTGGTTGGGCTACGTTCGTGTGGGTTATGTTTGGTTAGCTTCAAATTACGTAGTATACATTGTTGCACGGTGGATTTCTGTGATCAACTGTACTCTTGTGTGTTCTGTTTGGCTCAGGCGAAGCCAGCAGTAGTGGCCTCGGCTCGTTAGTATGAGTTAGGCTACCTTTGGTTTGGCTATATCTGTTTGGTTTAGCCCATCGCAGCTTTGACTTTCGTGGTATTCACCGTTATTCGGTGGATTTCTGCGCTATACTATGTTCTGCTCGACTCTGGGAATGCCAGCAAGAGCAGTCGCGGTTCCTTTGGTCTTGTCATGTTACGTTTGTCTATGTTCGATTGTTTAGGTATGTAGAGGATAGCTATGACTTTGGTGCTATACACTGCAATTCGGTGAACTACTGCGCTCCACAGTGATCTGTTGTGTTCAGCTCGGCTACGGGAAGGGCCGCAATATTGGCCGCAGCAGCCGACGCTGTGTTATACTACGTTTGGATGGTTTTGGTTAGGTCAGGTAAGGCTAGGTTATCCTTTCTCATGTGCTTTACACTGCAACGCCGCGGATTTCTGTGATCTACCGCGCTCTAGCATACTCTGCATGTCTCTGGCGTGGTCAGCAGTTGTCGTGTAAGGCGCATAGGCGGAGTTAGGTTACGTTCGGGTAGGTTATCGTTGGCTAGGTTAGGAGAGGATACCTACGACTTTTGTGCTACACGCATCTATTCGGTGGATTTTTGAGCTCCACTGATAACTAATATTTTCTGCTCTGCTCTGGAGTGGCCAGGAAATGCGGCCGAGACGCGTTAGGTTGAGTTAAGCTGCCTTCAGTAATGTTACGTTTGGCTACGCTAGGATAGTGTAGCTTCGGTAACGCGCAAGGTTGAGTTAAGCTGCCTTCAGTAATGTTACGTTTGGCTACGCTAGGATAGTGTAGCTTCGGTACCATTGTGCTATTCACTTCGATTCGACGGACCTCCGGTACTAATATGTACCGCTAGGCTCAGGGGAGGCCAGCAATAGTGGTGGCGGCACTTTTGGTTCTGCGTGGTTACGTTGGTAGTGTTACGTTAGGTTAGATTATGACAGGCTACCTTCGACTTTTGTGCTGCGTACTGTTTTTACGGCGGACTTCTCCGGTCTGCTGCGCTCTAACATGTCCTGCTTTGCTCTGGGGAGCCCTGAAATAGAGGTCGCGGCGTTTTGCGTTGTTTTAGGTTACCTTTGGTTTGTTTACGTTAGCATGTGTAAGGTTTGTATAACTTTGACTTTTCTGCTGTGCACTGCGATTATATGGATTTCTGCGCCCAACTCTTCTCTACTATGTTACGCATGGCCCTGGGCAGGCCAGCAATCGTGGTCGCGGTAAGTTAAGTTGATTTTGGTTAAGTTTGGTTTGGTTACGTTAGATGGGGTTTGGCCTGGATTGCTTTGACTTTCGTGGCATAAATTGTTGTTCGGTGGACTTCTGCACTCTGCTGTGCTCTAGTGTGTTCTGCTTGGCTCTGGGAGGCCGGCAATGGCGGTCCCGCCGCGATAGGCTGAGGTAGATAACGTATGGTTATGTTACGTTTGGTTAGGTTAGGTTTGGGTAGCTTTGACTTTTACGCCGTACACCGCTATTTCGTGGATTCCTGCACTCTATAGTGCTGTAATGTATTCAGCTTGGCCCTGGGGAGGCCAGCAATATTGACCTCAGCACGCTAGGTTGAGTTAGGCTGCACTTGGCTTGGCTAGGCTAGAATATGTTTGGACACTGTAGCCTTGCCTTTGGGCTACACACTGCTATTCGGTCGATACCTGTGCACTGGATTGCTCCACCCGCATTTGCTTGCATCTGGGAAGGCGAGCAATAGTGGGCGCGGCACGTATGTTGGAGACATGTCACTTTCGGTTAGGTTAGGTTTGGTTAAGTTAGGGCATGGTAACTTTGACGTTTGTGCTATACACTGCTATTCAGAGGATTCCTACGCTCCTCGTTGCTCTTCTACGTTCTCCTCGACACTGGCCAGGCCAGCAATAGCGGTTGCGGCACGATAGGTTTTGGCAGGTTACATTTGGTTAAGTCAGGTTAGGTTACGTTTGGTTTGTATGGATTCGACTTTCGTGTTATACACTGCAATTCCGTGGATTCCTGCTTTCCACTGCGCGCTAGTATGCTCTGCTTGGCTATGGGAATGCCAGGAGTATTATTCTCGGCACGTTTGTTTGAGCTACGTTGTGTTTTGTTATGTTACGTTTGGTTATGTTAGGAAAGAGTAGCTTTGACTTTTGTGCTGTACACAGCTATTCGGTGGATATCTGCGCTCTACTGTGCTCTAATATGTTCTACTTGGCTCCGGGGAGGCCAGAAATAGTGGCCTCGGCTCGTTAGATTGTGGTAAGCTACCTTTGCCTATGTTACATTTGGCTATGTTCGGGTAGGGTAGCTTCGACTGTTGTGCTTTGCACTGAGATTCTATGGACCTCTGCACACTGCTCTCCTCTAATACGTCCAGTTTTCACTGAGGTGGGCGGCAATTGTGGACTCGGCATCTTACGAGGATTTTGGTTACGTTTGTTTACGTTACGCTTAGTTAAGTTAGGAAAGGCTGAATTTGACCTTTGTGGTGTACACTACAATTAGGATGATTTCTACACTCTTCATTGCTCTACTATGGTCCGATCGCAATTGACGTGACCAGCAATAGAGGTGGTGGCACGATAGGCTTGGATACGTTACGTTTGGTTAGACAATGTTAGGTTTCGTTTGGTTAAGTTAAGTTCGATTACGTATGGTTAGGTTGGCTTCTACCCTTGTCTCGTACTTTGCAACACATTTGATTGCTGCGCACTACTGCGCTCTAGTATATTCTCCTTGTCTGTGTGGGGCCAGCAACTGTGGCCTCGACATGTTAGGTTGGGCTAGGATACGCTTTGGCATGTCACGTTTGGCTGTTAGGGCATGCTCCTTTGACTTTCGTGCTGTAAACTGCTTTTCGGCGGATTTTTGTGACCTACACTGCTCTTTTAATCTGCTTTGCTATGGGTAGGCCAGAAGTAATGGTCGCGAAACGTTGCATTGATCTGTGCTACGGTCGACTATGTTTGGTTTGGTCAGGTTCTGTTAGGGTGTCTCCGACTTTTGTGAAATTCACTGCAATGCGGATGGTTTCTGCGCACAACCTTGCTATAGAGCATTCTGCTTGTCTCTTTGGACGCCAGCAATAGTGGTCTAGTCCTGTTAGTTTGATCTATAATACGTTTGTGTGTGTTACGTTTGTCAAGGTTAGGTGAGGCTACTATGACTTCCGTGCTCCTCTCTGATACTCGGTTGATTTCAGCGCTCTATTGTGCTCTAATATGCTCTGCTTGGCTCTGGGGAGGCCAGCGATTGTGGACTCGGCACGTTAGGTTATGTTATGTAACGTTTGGTTACATTTCGTCTGGATAGGTATGTAGAGGATACCTTTGTCTCTTACGGTATACACTGCTATTCGATGGACTTCTGCTCTCTGCTGTGTCCAAACATGTTTTGCTTGGCTCTGTGAAGGCCAGCAATAGTGGTCGCGGTACGTCAGGTTGTGTTAGATTACGTTTCGTTGGGTTAGCCTACGTTAGGTTAGTTTAGGATTGCTTTGACTTTTCTGCTGCAAACTGCTATTCTATGGACTTCTGCGCTCTGCTGTGCTCTATCACTATCTCATGGTCTCTGGGGACACCAGGAATAGTGTCCGCGTTACGCTAGGTTGAGTCGGGTTACGCTCGGTTAGGTTAGGTTTTTAAAGGTTTGGTTTGTATAGCTATGACTTTTGTGCAATACACTTCTGTCGGGTAGTATCCTGCGCTCTACTGTGCCCTAATATGCTCTGCTTGGCTGTAGGAGACCTGTCATAGCTGTCTCCGCACGTTAGGTTTGGTTAGGATAGTCTGGGATTGGTTAGGATAACTTTGATTATTCTGCTGCACGCTGCCAGTCGGTGGATTGCAGCGCTCCACTGTGCCCTAGTAAATTCAGCTCTACTCCGGGGATGCAAGCAATAGTGGTAGAGGCTCACTTGGTTGAGTTATGTTACGTTTGGTCAGGTATGGTTAGGATATGCTTGGTTAGGGTGGCTTTGACTTTTGCGCTGTACGCAGGTATTCGGTGGCTTTCTGCGCTCTACTGTGATCTAGTATATCCTGCTTGGCTCTGGGGAGGCAAGCAATAGTGGTCTCGGTACGTCAGGTTGAGCTAAGCATCGTTCGGTTATGTTTCGTTCGGTTCTGCTAGGATCGGATAGCTTCGACTCTTGTGATTCGCACTGCGACTCTATGGACTTCTGGGCTCTACCCTCCTCTACTGTGCTCTGCTTGGAGCTGTTGACGCCAGCAATGGTGGTCTCGGCCCGTTAGGTTGTGCTAATCCTCGTTTGGATACTTTAGGTTACGGTATCTTCGACTTATGTGCTCTGCAATACCGTGCGGCGGATACCTGCGATCTCCTGTGCTCTAGTATATTCTGCTTTGCTGTGGGAGGACAGTAACTGCGGTCTAGGCACGTTGGGTTGCGTTAGGTTACGTTTTGCTTTAATAGGTTTGGTTATGTTAGGCTAGGGTAGCTATGTCTCATGTGGTGTACGCTGCTATTCGGTGGATCTCTGCGCTCTACTGTGTTCTAATATTTCCTGCTTTGACCTGGAATTTCCAGAAATAATGGCCGCGGCGTGTTAGATTGTGCAACGTTACGTTTGGTTAGGCTAGGGTTGTTTGGTTTCGGTGAACATATCATTGGCTTTTGTGCTATGCACGGCCATTCTATGGACCTGTGTGCTCTACTCTGCTCCATCATATTCTGCCTGCCATTGTGAAGCCAGAAATAGTGCTCGCGTCACGTTAGATCTGGTTACTCTACGTCTGTTTAGGTTAGGTTAGGCCTGGTTATATTAGGATATATTTGACTTTTGTGCTATACATTGCTATTCGGTGGATATCTGCGATCTACTAGGCTGTAGTACACTCTGCCTGGCTATGGGATGGCCAGCAGTATTGGTCTCGGTACGATTGTCTCAGTTACATTGCGTTCGGTTATGTTACGTTTGGTTAGGTTAGGATATAGTACTTCAGACGTTTGTGCTATACGCTGCTTTTCGGAGGATTTCTGCACTCTATTGTGCGCTACCACGCTCTGCTTTTCACCGTGTACACCAGGTATAGTGCTCTATGCGTGTTAGGTTGAGTCATTATACCTTTGGTTATGTTAGGTTTGGTTAGGTTTGGTTCGGATAGATTTGACTTTAGTGATGTACACTGCTGTTCGGAGGATTTCAGCGCCCTACATTGCTCTGTTGCACGCTGCTTATATCTCGTGAGGCCAGCAATAGCGGTCGCGCCACGTCAGGCCGGGTTACGTTACGTCCGCTTAAGTTACGTTTGGCTAGGATACTATCGGACAGCTTTGACTTTTGCGCTATACACTGCCATTCGGTTGATTTCTGCGCTTTACTGTTCTCTAGTATGCACTGCTTGGCGCTGGGAAAGCCAGCAATAGCGGTCTCGTCACGCTAGGCTGAGTCATGTTACGCTTCGCTTGGCTAGGTTAGGAGAGGTTTGGTTAGGATTCCCTTGACTTTTGTGCTACACACAACTGTTCAGTCGATATTACTGCACTTCATTGCTCTACAAACATCTGCTTGGCACTAGGGAGGACAGCAATGGCGGTCGTCGCACGTTTGGTTGGGTTAGGTAGCGCTCCGTTAGGTGAAGTTCGGATAAGTTTGTTTGGGATGAACTTGGTTTGTGTACTGTGCTCTGCTGTTCGGACGATATCTGCGTTCGGCGTTGCTCTGCTAGAATCCGCTTGTCTCTGAGGCGGCCAGCAACAGAGGTCCCGCCACGATAGGTTGCGTTATGTTACGTTCGGTAATGCCACGATTGGTTTTGTTAGGAGACGATTGCTTTGCCTTGTGTGCTGTACACTGCTATTCGGAGGATTTATGACGTCTACTGCGCTCTAGTATATTCTGCTTGGCTCTGGGGATGTCAGCTACGACGGTCTAAGCACGTTAGTCTGAGTTAGGTTGCGTTTGGTTATGTTACGTCTGCTTAGGTTGCGAAGGGATAGCATAGACCTTTGTGATGTACACCGCTGTTTGGTGGATTTCTGCGATATTCGTTGCTCTACTATGCTCTACTCGGCACTGGTGACGCGAGCAATGGTGGTCGTGGCACCATAGGTTGAGTTATGTTACGTTTGGTTATGTTAGGTTAGGTTACGTTTGGCTAGGGTAGCATTATCCTTCGCGCTATAAACAAATGTTCTGTGGGTACCTGCCATCCTCTGTACTCTACTCTAATCTGCTAGGCTCTGTGGTGGCCAGCAACAGTGGTCATTGCATGTTACGGTGTGTTTTGCTACGTTGGGTCAGGTTACCTTCTGATGGTTAGGCTTGGATATCTTCGTCTTTTCTGCTGCACACTGAGATACTATGGCTATCAGCGCCCTACTCCCTCTAATATAGTCTGCTTGGCTCTGCGGAAGCCAGTAATAGTGGTGTCGTCACGTTAAGTTGAGCTTGCTTACGTTTCGTAGCGTTACGGTTGGTTAGGTTAGGATCGGGTACCTTTGACTTTTGTGCTTCGTACTGCTTTTCGGCGGCTTTCTGCGCTCTGCAGTGCTCTAATATGCTCCGATTTGCTTTGGGGACGCCAGATATAGTAGCCGCGGCATGTTAGGTAGAGCTAGGTTATGTTTGACTTTTTTATGTTAGAATGCGTATAGCCTGGATTGCTTTGATTTTTCTGCTATACACAGCGGTTCTGTGAATTTCTACGCCCTGCGTTGCTCTATTATACTCTGCTCGACTCTGCGGAGGCCAGTAATAGTGGTCTCGGCCCGTTAGGTTGTGATAGGCTACGTTTGGTTAGGTTCTGTTGGTTTGGGATAGGCTTGGGCAGCTTAGTTTTTTCTGATATATACCGCGATTCTATGGATTTCTGCGTTCTAGTAACAACTATTATGTTCTACGTGCATATTGGGATGCCAGCAATCGTGGTCGCGTAACGTTAGGTTGAGTTAGGTTACGCTTGGTTGTATTACGGTCGGCTACGTTTGGAGGTGATAGCTTCGACTTTTGTGCTATACACTGCCAATTGGTGGATTTCAGCGCTCTACAGTTCTCTAGTATGCTCAGCCTGGCACTGGGAACACCAGCAATAGTGGTCTCGGCACGTAATGTTGGGTTGGGCTACGTTTGGCTATGTCCGGTTATTCTATCTTTGGTCGTGATATCTTATACTTCAGTGCTATGTACTTCAATACGTTGGATTTCTGCGCTCCTCTGTGATCCACTATGTTCTGCTTGTCTGTGGAGAGGCCAACAATAGTGGCCTCGGCACGTTACGTTGAGATAGATTACGCATGTTTGTGTTACGCTTGGTGAGGGTAGGATAGGGTAGCTTTGACTTTTACGCTATACACGGCCCTTCGGTGGATTTCTGCGCCCCATATTGCTATAATATGCTCTGCTCGACTCTGGGGACGCCAGCAATTGTGGTCTCCATGTGTTGGGTTGAGTTAGGCTACGTTTGTTTACGTTATGTTAGTTTGGGTTAGGTTTGGATAGGTTAGACTTTCGTGGTATAACCTGCGATTAGGTGGATTTCTACGCCGTACTGTGCTCTAGCACATACTCCGTGTCTCTGGCGAAGCCTTTAATAGTGGTTTCGGCACGTTAGGTTGACATGGGCTACGATTGGTTAGGTTACGTTAGTTAGGGTTATGTTAGGATTGCTTGACATTAGTGGTGTAGACTGTTGCTAGGTGGACTTCTGCCCACTGCTGTGCTCTAGTATGTCCTGCTTGGTTCTGGAGAGGGCAACAATAGTGGCCTCTGCACGTTAGCTTCAGAAAAATTACGTTTGGTTTTGTTACGTTCGGTCAGGTTAGAATAGGACAGCATTGACCTTTACGCTGTACACATCTGTTGGGTGGATTTATGCCCTCTACATTGCTCTAATACACTCTACTTGGCTCTAGGGATGTCAGCAATGGTAGCCTCGGCACGTTATTTTGAGATAGGCTACGTCTGGTTATGTCACATTTGGTTAGGATAGGATAGGATAGCTTTGGCTTTTGCACCATACACTGCAATGCTGTCGATTTCTACGCTCTACTGTGCTCCAGCATGCTTCGCGCGGCTATTGGGACGCCACCAATAGTGGTCCGGGGCTGTTATCCTGATCTCAGTTACGTTCGGCTTCGTTACGATTGCTTTGGTCAAGTATGGACAGATTTGACTTTCGCGGAATACACTAATATTCGGTGGACATCTACGGTCTACTGTGCCCTACGATATTCTGCATTTCCGTGGGGATGCCAGCAATAGTGGCCGCGGCGCGGCGGGTTGTGTAAGGTTAAGTTTTGATATACTACGACTGGATATGTTATGAGGTTATACTTCCGACTTTTGCGCTATACACTGCTATTCGGTGCACCACAGTTCTTTAAAGTGCTCTAGTATGTTCATCCTGGCACTGAGAAGAGCAGCAGAAGTGGTCTTGGCACGTTATGTTGAGTTAGGCTACGTTAGGTTGTGCTAGATTTGTATAGGTTAGGACAGGAAAGCTTCGGCTTCTGGACAATACACTGCGATTCGGTGGACTTCTGCTCTCTACTGTGCTCTAATATGCTCTGCTTGGCTGTGGGGAGGCTGCCAATTGTTGTCTCGGCTCGTTAGTTTTTGCTATGCCACGTTCGGTTGTGTTACGTTAGTATGGGTTAATTTTGGATACATTTGACTTACGCGCTGTAAACTGTTTTTCTGTGGATTTCAGCGCCCAATTGTGTGCTAGTATGTTCTGCTTGGCTTGGGCGAGGCCAACAGTAGCGGTCTCGGCACGATAGTTTCAGATGGATTACGGATGGTTTTGTAACGTTGGGCTAGGTTTGGACAAGATAGCTTTGTCTTTTGCGTAATACGCCGCCACACGGTGGTTTTCTGAGCTCTGCATTGCTGCAATAAGCTCTGCCTGTCCATAGGGAGGCCAGGCATACTAGTCCCGCCTCGTTATGATGAGCTGCGCTACGTTAGGTTTGGTTAGGGCAGGACAGGTTGTGTAAGTGTATGTTCCACTTTTGTGCTGTACACTACGGCAGACAACGCAATGCGGCAGACTACGGTGCTTTGCGGTGCTCTAGTATTTTCTGCTTGGCCCTGGGGAGGCTAGCAATGATGATCCCGGCAAGTTAGGTCGAGTTAAGCAACGTTCGGTTGTGCTATTTATGGTTATGTTAGGATAGTGTAACATCGACTATTGTGCTGTGCACTACGATTCTATGGATTTCTGCGCTCAACTCTTCACTAATAAGTTCTACGTGGCTCTGGGGAGATCAGCATATGTGGTCTCGGCATGTCAGGAGGAGTTAGTTTGCGTTTGGTTACGTCCCGTTTGGTCAGCGTAGGGTAGGACAGCTTTGGCTTTTGCTATGTACACTACAGTACGGTTGATTTCTGAGCTCCACTGTGCACCAATGTGTTCTGCCACGCCCTGTGGTGGCCAACAATAGTGGTGGCAGCACGTTTGGTTAAGTTAGGTTACGCTTGGTGCGGTTAGGGTAGGTTAAGTTTGGATAGGTTGGCTGTGACGCTTGTGCTATACACAGATTTTCTATGGATTTCTGCCCTCTAATCTCATCTAATATGTTCTGCTTGGCTCTTGGGAGAGCAGCAATAGTTTCCAGGCACGTGAGTTTGAGTTATGTTACGTTTCGCTAGGTTAGCTTAGGTCTGGTTAGGATAGAATATCTGCGACTTCTGTGCTGTACAATGCTATTTGGTGGACTTCGGCGCTCTACAGTGCTCTAATATTCTTCTTGGCACCGGGGATAGCAGCAATATCTTTCACGGCACGTTAGGTTGTGTTAGTTTTCGCTTGGTTAGGTTAGGTTAATCTGGGTTTCGTGCGATTCACCGTCGAGTCGCTCGCTGGAAGGCGACCATGGTCGTGCGCGGTTACGGCACGATTTCCTACGAGGCGTCGGTCGTCGTGGCGGGTGTTCCGCCGTTCGGTTTGCTACCGTGAAGGGGGGGAGGGGCTGTATATGCGCACTCCACCACCGGGACGGCGACGATTCTCCTGAAGAATGGGCCGTTTCGTTGAGGCGCTTGGTCAGACGGCCCTTGATGACCGCCTGGCGAGCCCAGATGAGGAAGCAGAGCAGCTGTCGGCACCGGCAGATAGGACCTGTGCTCCCCTTTCTGGATGAATGAGCGCGCAGCTGCAGCCAGCACAACTTGCGCCTGACGGAGGTGCTAACCGGGCACGGGTACTTCTGGAAGTACCAGTGTCGCATCCTGCAGAAACGTAAGACGAGGTGTCATCACTGCGGGGTGGGCGGGACATGGCGCAGAACACGTTATAGGAATGTCTGGCGTGGCCTAGCGAGCGTCGGGACCTGTGTCGCGTGGTTGGTCGTTACCTTCCTCTCTCCGTGGTCGTGTCGCAGATGACGGAGGGCTTAGGTGCATGGCGTGATGTGGCCTCATCCTTCGAGGCTGTTATGTTAAAGGACGAGGACGCGGAGGGATCCCGCGAGCGGATGCAGGGCACCTCGCGGGTGGAGCTGCGGAGGCTGCGAGCGCGGCGCCGCTTGGCGCATCACGCCCAACCGGAATGGTTAACGCGTTAGCCCTCCACCTTCGCGAGCGCCTCTGTACCTGCAGCCAGGGGGACCGCTTCACTCTCCCTTTGTATCCTATGTTAGGGAGACCACGGGCATGCGCTTGTGGGCCCGACTGTTCGAGAGATCGTGGTCCTGTCGCGCAGCGCCACGTGGTGGTTGCGCGGTGCCCGCAAGTTGTGCGTGTGCTGCGGTGTGATGGTATGCGCTGTGTGTGCCTGTGGACGACCCGTCTCGCTCGCATGGGCACGGATGTTTCGGGTGCTGTCTCCCGTCTCGCCGAGAGGGAACTACGGTTGTGTCGCGGTGGCGCCCTGGCAATTGCTTCACCGCGAAGTCCAGGGCGCACCGAATTGCGAAGAGCTGGCCATTCTGGGAGACTTGGTGTGTAAAAATCCCACCTAAACGCTCCCTCTCCACTAGGGGAGCCGGGGAACGTTGGGAGACGTCCCCCACGTGGAAAAGTGTTAGTCTGGGTTAGGTTATAATAGCTTTGACATTTCCGCCATGCATCGCCAGTCTATAGGCATCTGCGACCTACGCTCCTCTAATATTTTCTGCTTGGCGATGGGGAGGGCAGCAGCGATGGACTCGGCTCGTTCGGTTTAGTTAGTCTACGTTTGGCGATGACAAGATTGGTCAGGTTAGGTAAAAACACCCTCGACTTTTTTGGTATGCGCAACTATTCGGTGGATTTCTGAGCTGCGCTGTGCTCTAATATTTTCTGCTTGGCTATGGGAAGGCCAGAAATAGTGCCCTCTGGTAGTGAGGTTAAGTTGGTCTGCCCTTGGTTATACTACGTTTGGAAATGTTAGGACAGGATGCCTTTGACTTTTGTGATATACGCTGCTATTCCTTGGATTCCTACTCCATACGTTGCTCTACCATACTCTGCTCGGCTCTGGGCGGACCAGTAATAGTGGACTCGGCCTGTTATGTTCAGTATGCTACGTTTGTCTGCGTTACGTTAGACCGAGATAGATTTGGATTGACTTGACTTTCGTTGTATACTCTGACATTCGGTGGATTTCAGCACTCTACTGTAGCCTCCTACTTCCCGGCTGGCCGCGGGGCGTCCAGCAATAGTGTTCGCGGCACATTATGTTTAGATACCTTATGTTTGGTTAGGTTCTGTCGGTTTGGGTTAGGCTTTGGTTGCTTACACTTTTCTGACATACCCTTCGATTCTATGGATTTCTGTATTCTACTGTCTACTATTATGTTCTGCATGGTTCTGGTGATGCCAGAAATCGCGGTCGCCGCACGTTAGTTTGTGTTATGCTAACGATTTTTATATTACGGTTGTATATGTTAGAAGGTGTTGGCTTCGACTTTCGTGCTGTACACTGCTATACTGTTCATTTCTGCGCTCTATAGTGCTCTAGCACGTTCTGCTTGGCTCTGGGGATTCCAGCAGCTGTGGGCTCGGCACGCTAGGATGAGATAGGTAACGATCGGTTATGTTACGTTTGGTTAAGTTAGGAGATGGTATCTTTGACTTTTACGTTATACACCGGTATTCGTTGGTCCTATGCGCTCTGCATTGGTCTAATATGCTCTGCTCCGCTCTGGGGAGGCCAGCCATAGCATTCTCGGCACGTTACGTTTAGTTAGGCTACGTTCGGTTAGGTTAGGTTAGGACAGGCTATGGTTGAATACGATTGACTATCGTGGTGTGCACTTCTTTTGGGTGGATTTCTGCGCTCTATTGTGTGCCTGTAAGACATGCTTGGCTATGTGGAGGCCAGCAATAGCGGTCTCGGCACGTTAGGTCGGGGCAGAGCACGTACGTTTATGTTACGTTTGGTTAGGTTAGGACAGGACAGCTTTGCGTTTTATGCCATACACCGCCTTCCGGTGGATTTATGAGCTCCGCTCTGCTCTAATATGTTCTGCTTCGCTCCGCCGTTGTCAGAAATACTGGTCTCGTTACGTTAGGACGAGTAGATTACGTTTGGTTAGGTTAGGTTAGTCTGTGTTAGGCTAGAATATCTTTGACTTTTCTGATGTTCATTGCCAATGTATGGACTTCTGCGCTCAGCACTCCTCTAATACGATCTGCTTGGCGATGGGCAGTCCAGCAAAGGTGTGCTCGGCTCGTTCGGTTTAGTTATCTTACGATTGGTTTGGTCAGGCTAAGTCAGGTTAGGTAGGGGATTCTTTTACTTTTGCGCTATACACTGCTATTCGTTCGATATGTGTGCACTGCATTGCATCTGGTTTCTTCTGCGGAGGCGAGCAATAGCGGTCGTCATGTTTGGTTTATTCAGGTTACGTTCTGCCTGGTTAGGCTTGGTTACGTTTGGTTGGTATGGCTTTAACTTTTATGCTGCACACTGCTATTAGGCTGTTATCTGCGCTCTGCGCTGCTCTACTACCACCCGCTTGTCACTGGAGAGGCTAGCAACAGTGGTCGTGGCACGTTCGGTTGAGTTATGTTATGTTTGGTTAGGTAAGGTTTGGCTATGCTTGGATAGGACTGCTTTGACATTTGTGCTGTACACTGCTATTGCGTGGCTTTTTGCGCCACTCTCTGCTCTAATACGCTAAGCTTTGCGCTGGAGAGTCCAGCAATTCTGGTCTCGGCACGTTAGGTTGAGTAGGGCTTCGATTGGTTATGTCACGTTTGGTTAGGTTACGTTTAGCTTGGTTAGGATAGTATAGCTTTGACTTCTAAGCTATACACTGCTATTCCGTGGATTCTTGCGCTTTACTGTGCCCTAATATGTTCTGCTTCGCGATGTGGATGCCAGCAATTGTGGTATCGGCACATTTGGTTTCGCCAGGCATCGTTCGGCCAGGTTCTGTCAGGTTAGGTTACGTTATCTTTGACTTTTGTGCTTTGCACTTCAGTGCGGCGGACTTCTGCACGCTCCTGTGCTCTAGTATATTCTGCTTTACTCGGCGGGGGGGGGGGGGGG